>NW_021268780.1:8676-10037 GCF_002162155.2 Triticum dicoccoides
GGCGTGTTCATGGGGAGCCAACCGGCTGGGTTGGAACGGAATGCGTCATCGTGTTCATCGGGAGGGCTTGGACGGAACAGCCGATGGAAACGAGGCCTGGCGTACCGTAGAATGAAGGAAACGACCTTGTGTTCGACCGGCCACGATCGAAACGGGATCCTGTTCATCGAGAGGGGTCTGGCATACCGCAAAACAGAGGAAACGGACCTCCTACGGTCAAAATGGGGTCCTGTTGATCGGGAGGGGTGTGGCGTACCGCAAAACGGAGGAAATAGACTTGTGTTGGAGCGCTAAGGTCGAAACGGGGGCCCTATTCATCAGGAGGGGTGTGGCATACCGCAAAATGGGACTCCACGGGATACTGTTCATCTCCACCGTCGACCCCCTCCAGCCTCCACGGGCTACTGTTCATCCACCGTCGACCTCCTCCAGCCTCCACCTGTGACTGTTCATCCACGGGCTCCTGTTCATCCAGCCTCCACCGCGCGCTACTCCACCGGCTATTGTTCAACCAGCCCTCTCCACGGGCTCCTATTCAACCACCCCTCCACGGGCTACTGTTCATCCACCCCCCACCGTCTACTATTCATCTAGCCCTCCATGGGGTGGTCCTGTTCATCCTGCCCTCCACGGGGTCCTGTTCATCCAGCCCCAACCGGCTCGATCGATCGGGGTCCTGTTCATCCAGAGGCAACACCACGGGGTCCTGTTCATCCACCCCACCAGGAACTGTTCATCCACCCCCCAGCAACACTCACTATTCATCCAGAGGCAGCATCGATCGGCTTCAGTTAGCAGCAGTAGCAAAGGAATCGCTCAATCGGGTTCAGTTAACAGCCGTCGATCGATCGCTCGGGTTCAGTAACGCGTAGCCTGCAGTGCAATCGCTCGGGTTTAGTTAGAGCCCAACGCCTCGCCCGGGTTCAGTTAGAGCGCAACGCCTCGCACCCACGCGCATGTGTGTACGAGAGAAACGCGCCTCGCTCGGCCCCAACCACCCACTGTAACCGGCAACACCCCGATATTTTCCTCGCCCTCGCTTCTACCACGGTTTTTTCCGTCATGGACGGCCCAAAGAATGCCATGCAGCTGCGTCTCCGGCTCGCCCAGGACGAAAAGCCCATTTTCTGTCATGATTTTTTGTCATATAAGTAGGACCCCACCACATATATGATGATACCAGGTTTTGTCACAATTATCGTCATAGAAGTGTCATAAGTATGACAGAATTTTTTTTCGTTTGGCCAAAAATGTCACGGATGTGTCTTTTTTTGTAGTGTTGTGATCCCATCTACTTCTCTAGCTTCTCTTGTGGTATCAAGGAGGAGGAGATGTCATCGAGCCGCACGTGTGCTAAAATC
>NW_021268780.1:10353-12698 GCF_002162155.2 Triticum dicoccoides
CCATTTTCTCAAAAATTGATCTTAAAAGTGGCTACTATCAAATATGCATTCAAGAGGGTGATGAATGGAAAATGACTTCAAAAAAATTGGCTTGTGTGAATGGTTAGTTATGCCCATGGGCTTATTCAAACCACCTAGCACTCTCATGCATGTGATGCATTATGTTCTTCGCAAATACATTGGCATATGTGTTGTGGTATACTTTGATGATATACTTGTGTTTAGTCAATATCTTAAGGATCATGTCGTGCATCTTAGGGATGTTTTGCAAGTTCTTAGAAACGAGCGCCTTTATGCTAATATAGAGAAATGCACCTTTGGCGTTTACAAGCTTGTTTTCTTGGGATTTTTTGTGTCTTCTAAGGGTGTTTGCGTTGATGAGAGTAAAACTGGTGCTAATAAAACTTGGCCTAAACCAACCAATTTGCAACAAGTGCGTAGCTTCCTTGGCCTAGCCAGTTTCTATCGTAGATTCGTTAAGGGCTTTAGCACTATTGCATCACCATTGCATGAATTGAGTAAGAAGAATGCATCATTTGTTTGGGGACCACCCCAAGATACCGCATTTCATGGGCTTAAGAATTTGCTTATGCATGCTCCATTGCTTGCACTACCCAACTTTGACAAAACATTTGAAGTGCATTGTGACGCTAGTCGTAATGGCATATGAGGTGTGTTAATGCAAAACAAGTGCCCAATTGCATACTTTAGCGAGAAACTTTCTGGAGCGCAAATTAACTATCCCATTTATGACAAAGAGTTATTTGCTTTAGTGAGAGTCTTGCATGTGTAGGATCTTTAGACGCTTAAATACCTTAAAGGTCAAACAAAATTGAATAAGCGACATGCCAAATGGACTGAGTTCATTGAGTCATTTCCTTATGTTATCAAGTACATCAAAGGTAAGGAAAATGTTGTGGAGGACGCTCTTTCCCGCAAGTGTTTGCTTGTAACTCAACTTGAGTTGAATGTCCTAGGATTTGAGCACATCAAAGAATTATATGTGCATGATTTTTCATTTGCCATTCCTTATGCAAAATGTCTAACGCATAACACTTGGAAGCGATATTACATCGATGATTATCTAATGAGAGCTAACAAGCTTTGTATACCCAAGTCTTCTCTTAGTTTGTTTCTTTTGCAAGAGGCTCACAGTGGAGGACTTATGGGACACTTTGGACGCGACAAGACATTCGCTACGCTCTCCAAGAACCACGTTCGTTGGCCTAGGATGTTTCGTGACGTCTCACGCTACACCAACTGTTGCTCTACATGTCGCAAAGCTAAGTCTAAAGCTCAACTCCATGCTCTCTATATGCCACTTCCTATTCCGTATCACCCATGGGAAGATATTAGTATGGACTTTGTGCTTGGTTTGCCACAAACTCAAAATGGAAAAGATTCGGTATTTGTTGTTATGGACAATTTCTCTAAGATGGCACACTTTATTCCATGTAACAAGATCGATGATGCTTCACATGTTGCAAATCTCTCTTGCGTCTACATGGAGTGCCCAAGACTATTGTGTTGGACTGCGATGTCCAGTTCCTAAGCTACTTTTGGAAGACCCTATGCGCCAAGCTCGGAATCAAGCCACTCTTGTCATCCACATACCATCCGCAAATCGACGGCCAAACGGAGGTCGCCAACCGGATGCTATGGACTCTCCTCCACGTGTTGATCAAGAAGAACATGAAGGAGTGGGAGGAATGCTTGCCCATCGCCAAGTACGCCTACAATCGAGCAAGAAACTCTACTACCGGCAAGTCCCCCTTTGAGGTAGTTTATGGATTCAATCCATTGTCCCCATTGGACACTCCACCTCTACATATACAAGGGCGCATCAACATGGACGCGAGTGCACGAGCAACCTATCTCAAGAAGGTGCATGAAGATACAAGGCAAACAATAGAGCGCCAAGTACAATGATACGCCCATTTTGCATCATGTTTACCTATTGTTATTTATAATGTGTTTATGCATAATAATGCTTTTTGGAGTAATTCTTATGCCTTTTCTCTCATAATATGCAAGGTTCACACAAAGAGGGAGAATTCCAGCAGCTGGAAATCTGGACCTGAAAAAGCTACGTCAGGCTACCTATTCTGCACAATTCCAAATGACCTGAAATTTCACGAGGAATTTTTATGGAATATATGAAAAATACTAGAGCAAATAACTATCGGAGGGGGGCCACCTGGGGAGCACAAGACACTAGGGCGCGCCAGGCCCCCTAGGCACACCCTGGTGGGTTGTGCTCAGCCCAGCCCACCTCCAGTGCCCATCTTCTGGTATATAAGTCATTTTGACCTAGAAAAAATAAGAGAGTACTTTCGGGACGAAGC
>NW_021268781.1:0-4551 GCF_002162155.2 Triticum dicoccoides
CCGAAACTTTCCCGATGACCGAAACTGGACTTCCTATATACAATTCTTTACCTCCGGACCATTCCGGAACTCCTCATGATATCCGGGATCTCATCTGGGACTCCAAACAACTTTTGGGTTACTGCATACTAATATCTCTACAACCCTAGCGTCACCGAACCTTAAGTGTGTAGACCCTACGGGTTCGGGAGACATGCAGACATGACCGAGACGACTCTCCGGTCAATAACCAACAGCGGGATCTGGATACCCATGTTGCCTCCCACATGCTCCTCGATGATCTTATCGGATGAACCACGATGTCGAGGATTCAGGTAATCCAGTATACAATTCCCTTTGTCAATCGGTACGTTACTTGCCCGAGATTCGATTGTCGGTATCCCAATACCTCGTTCAATCTCGTTACCGGCAAGTCACTTTACTCGTACCGTAATGCATGATCCCGTGACCAAACACTTGGTCACATTGAGCTCATTATGATGATGCATTACCGAGTGGGCCCAGAGATACCTCTCCGTCATACGGAGTGACAAATCCCAGTCTCGATCCGTGTCAACCCAACAGATACTTTCTGGGATACCTGTAGCATACCTTTATAGTCACCCAGTTATGTTGTGACGTTTGGTACACCCAAAGCACTCCTACGGTATCCGGGAGTTACACGATCTCATGGTCTAAGGAAATGATACTTGACATTGGAAAAGCTCTAGCAAACGAACTACACGATCTTGTGCTATGCTTAGGATTGGGTCTTGTCCATCACATCATTCTCCTAATGATGTGATCCCATTATCAACGACATCCAATGTCCATAGTCAGGAAACTATGACTATCTGTTGATCAACGAGCTAGTCAACTAGAGGCTTACTAGGGACATGTTGTGGTCTATTTATTCACACATGTATTACGATTTCCGGATAACACAATTATAGCATGAATAATAGACAATTATCATGAACAAGGAAATATAATAATAATCATTTTATTATTGCCTCTAGGGCATATTTCCAACAGTCTCCCACTTGCACTAGAGTCAATAATCTAGTTACATTGTGATGAATCGAACACCCATAGAGTTTTGGTGTTGATCATGTTTTGCTCGTGAAAGAGGTTTAGTCAATGGATCTGTGACATTCAGATCCGTATGTACTTTGCAAATATCTATGTCTCCATCTTGAACATTTTCACGAATGGAGTTGAAGCGACGCTTGATGTGCCTTGTCTTCTTGTGAATCCTGGGCTCCTTGGCAAGGGCAATAGCTCCAGTGTTGTCACAGAAGAGAGTGATCGGCCCCGACGCATTGGGTATGACTCCTAGGTCGGTGATGAACTCCTTCATCCAGATTGCTTCATGCGCTGCCTCCGAGGCTGTCATGTACTCCGCTTCACATGTAGATCCCGCCATGACGCTTTGCTTGCAACTGCACCAGCTTACTGCCCCACCATTCAAAATATACACGTATCCGGTTTGTGACTTAGAGTCATCCAAATCTGTGTCGAAGCTAGCGTCGACGTAACCCTTTACGACGAGCTCTTTGTCACCTCCATAAACGAGAAACATGTCCTTTGTCCTTTTCAGGTACTTCAGGATATTCTTGACCGTTGTCCAGTGTTCCATGCCGGGATTACTTTGGTACCTTCCTACCAAACTTACGACAAGGTTTACATCAGGTCTGGTACACAGCATGGCATACATAATAGACCCTATAGCCGAGGCATAGGGGATGACACTCATCTTTTCTCTATCTTCTGTCGTGGTCGGGCATTGAGCCGAGCTCAATTTCACACCTTGCAACACAGGCAAGAACCCCTTCTTGGACTGATCCATATTGAACTTCTTCAATATCTTATCAATGTATGTGCTTTGTGAAAGACCTATGAGGCGTCTCGATCTATCTCTATAGATCTTGATGCCTAATATGTAAGCAGCTTCTCCAACGTCCTTCATTGAAAAACACTTATTCAAGTAGGGCTTAATGTTGTCCAAAAGTTCTATATCATTTCCCATCAAAAGTATGTCATCCACATATAATATGAGAAATGCTACAGAGCTCCCACTCACTTTCTTGTAAACGCAGGCTTCTCCATAAGTCTGCATAAACCCAAACGCTTTGATCATCTCATCAAAGCGAATGTTCCAACTCCGAGATGCTTGCACCAGCCCATAAATGGATCGCTGGAGCTTGCATACCTTGTTAGCATTCTCAGGATCAACAAAACCTTCCGGCTGCATCATATACAGTTCTTCCTTAAGATAGCCGTTAAGGAATGCCGTTTTGACGTCCATTTGCCATATCTCATAATCATAGTATGCGGCAATTGCTAACATGATTCGAACAGACTTCGGCTTCGCTACGGGAGAGAAAGTCTCATCGTAGTCAACCCCTTGAATTTGCCGATAACCCTTAGCGACAAGTCGAGCTTTATAGATGGTAACATTACCATCCGCATCTGTCTTCTTCTTAAAGATCCATTTATTTTCTATCGCTCGCCAATCATCGGGCAGGTCTGTCAAAGTCCATACCTTGTTTTCATACATGGATCCTATCTCGGATTGCATGGCTTCAAGCCATTTGTTGGAATCTGGGCCCGCCATCACTTCTTCATAATTCGAAGGTTCACCGTTGTCTAACAACATGATTTCTAGGACAGGGTTGCCATACCACTCTCATGTGGAACGTGTCCTTGTGGACTGATACGTCTCTGCCGTATCTACTTTTCCAAACACTTTTGCCCTTTTTTGGACTCTAACTTGTATGATTTGAATGGAATTAACCCGGACTGACGCTGTTTTCTGCAAAATTGCCATGGTGTTGTTTTATGTGCAGAAAATAAAAGTTCTCGGAACGACCTGAAACTCCACGAAATATCTTAGGATAATTAATAAAAAATCCTCGCAAAAGATGAAGACCAGGGGGGCCACACCCTGTCCACGAGGGTGGGGGGCTCCCCCCTAGGCGCGCCCCCTACCTCGCGGCCCCCCTGGTGGCCCTCCGATGCCAACTCCAACTCTATATATTGGCCTTCCGAGAAAAAAAATAAGGGAGAAGAAATCATCGCGTTTTACGATACGGAGCCGCCGCCAAGCCCTAATCTCTCTCGGGAGGGCTGATCTGGAGTCCGTTCGGGGCTCCGAAGAGGGGAATTCGTCGCCGTCATCATCATCAACCATCCTCCATCACCAATTTCATGATGCTCACCGCCGTGCGTGAGTAATTCCATCGTAGGCTTGCTGGACGGTGATGGGTTGGATGAGATTTATCATGTAATCGAGTTAGTTTTGTTAGGGTTTGATCCCTAGTATCCACTATGTTCTGAGATTGATGTTGCTATGACTTTGCTATGCTTAATGCTTGTCACTAGGGCCCGAGTGCCATGATTTCAGATCTGAACCTATTATGTTTTCATGAATATATGTGAGTTCTTGATCCTATCTTGCAAGTCTATAGTCACCTACTGTGTGTTATGATCCGGCAACCCCGAAGTGACAATAATCGAAACCACTCCCGGTGATGACCTTAGTTTGAGGAGTTCATGTATTCACTATGTGCTAATGCTTTGTTCCGGTTCTCTATTAAAAGGAGGCCTTAATATCCCTTAGTTTCCAATAGGACCCTGCTGCCACGGGAGGGTAGGACAAAATATGTCATGCAAGTTCTTTTCCATAAGCACGTATGACTATATTCGGAATACATGCCTACGTTACATTGATGAACTGGAGCTAGTTCTGTGTCACCCTATGTTATGACTGTTACATGATGAACCACATCCGGCATAATTATCCATCATTGATCCAGTGCCTACGAGTTTTCCATATACTGGTTCTCGCTTATTTACTTTTCCGTTGCTATTGTTAAAATCACTACAAAAATACCAAAAACATTACTTTTACTGTCTTTACTTTTGTTACCGTTACCATCACTATCATATTACTTTGCTACTAAACACTTTGCTACAGATACTAAGTTTCCAGGTGTGGTTGAATTGACAACTCAACTGCTAATACTTGAGAATATTCTTTGGCTCCCCTTGTGTCGAATCAATAAATTTGGGTTGAATACTCTACCCTCGAAAACTGTTGCGATCCCCTATACTTGTGGGTTATCAAGACCTTTTTCTGGTGCCGTTGCCGGGGAGCATAGCTGTATTCTTTGAGTCACTTGGGATTTATATCTGTTGGACACTATGAAGAACTTAAAAGACGCTAAGACCAAGATTTTGCCCTCAACCACGAGGGGAGGTAAGGAACTGCCATCTAGCCTTGCACTAGATTTTCCTTCTGTTATAAGTAAGCTTGCGACACCTAAACCTGCTACTGCTATGAATTTTGATATGTCGCCTGTTATTGATGATGCCACTTCTGCTATGCACGATACTTATGATGAAACCACTTCTATGCTTGATACTACTGTGCCCCTTGGTGAATTTCTTGATGAGCAAATTGCTAGGTCTAGAGAAAGAGAAGTTATTACACCTGAATACAATGATGAGAGTGATGATGAAAATATGCCTCCTATTCCTGAAGATTATCTTTTTGATGCAGAATCTTCT
>NW_021268782.1:0-1025 GCF_002162155.2 Triticum dicoccoides
GAGATTGAACTAGGTATTGGATACCAACGATCGAATCTCGGGCAAGTAACATACCGATGACAAAGGGAACAACGTATGTTGTTATGCGGTCTGACCGATAAAGATCTTCGTAGAATATGTAGGAGCCAATATGGGCATCCAGGTCCCGCTATTGGTTATTGACCGGAGACGTGTCTCGGTCATGTCTACATTGTTCTCGAACCCGTAGGGTCCGCACGCTTAAGGTTACGATGACAGTTATATTATGAGTTTATGCATTTTGATGTACCGAAGGTTGTTCGGAGTCCCAGATGTGATCACGGACATGACGAGGAGTCTCGAAATGGTCGAGACATAAAGATTGATATATTGGAAGTCTATGTTTGGACATCGGAAGTGTTCCGGGTGAAATCGGGATTTTACCGGGTTACCGGGAGGTTACCGGAACCCCCCGGGAGCCATATGGGCCATCATGGGCCTTAGTGGAAAGGAGAAAAGGGCAGCCCAAGGGGGCTGCGCGCCTCCCCCCTTCCCCTAGTCCTAGTAGGACTAGGAGAGGTGGCCGGCCACCCCTCTCCCTCTTTTCCCCTTGGGAATCCTAGTTGGAATAGGATTGGGGGGGAGTCCTACTCCCGGTAGGAGTAGGACTCCTCCTGCGCCACCTCCTCCTGGCCGGCGCCTCCTCCCCCCTTGGCTCCTTTATATACGGAGGCAGGGGCACCTCTAAACACACAAGTTGACACAAGTTGATCCACGTGATCGATTCCTTAGCCGTGTGCGGTGCCCCCTGCCACCATATTCCTCGATAATACTGTAGCGGAGTTTAGGCGAAGCCCTGCTGCTGTAGTTCATCAAGATCGTCACCACGCCGTCGTGCTGACGAAACTCTTCCCCGACACTTTGCTGGATCGGAGTCCGGGGATCGTCATCGAGCTGAACGTGTGCTCGAACTCGGAGGTGCCGTAGTTTCGGTGCTTGATCGGTTGGATCGTGAAGACGTACGACTACTTCCTCTATGTCGTGTCATCGCTTCCGCAGTCGGTCTG
>NW_021268783.1:0-1298 GCF_002162155.2 Triticum dicoccoides
GTGGCTATCTTGCACGAGAAGCTTGGCTGGGGTTTGGTTGAGGTCTGGTGGGTTGGTTTGCCTAAGTTTATTGACCGGGCTAAGATAGGATTAGCCAATGGTCAGCCTGGCTCTGATACCAAGCCTGTCACGACCGGCTTTCCGGGTAATATATTTCCAGAAAAGACCGTCGTGCTCATCAGCCCCAGGATTACTGTTAGCTGATGAGGCTCCAACTTGATACAGAAATTCCAAGCAAAATACAAAGGATGCAGTACAAGACCATTCTGGCCTGTGAGTACAACAAATGGTTTCTAGTGGTTGATGGCGGAAGCGGTTTGTGGATTATCAGTGTCTATGGGACTCCAATTCCCACAGGAACAGCTGACCAGGTTAACTCCTATCTTCGCGAGGCTGCTATCTCCATTGCTTAGGTTCCGGGGCTGTCCTCGCGTCACTCCTCTCCGTGCAAGAAAATCTGGCCAAGACAATAGCCAGGGACAAGCCAGTGAGTACTTTGAATGTACTCGCAAACATTATGAACACAGGTATAATATAACAATGATGTGCTAAAATATTCTATGCTCATGACGTCAGTCACCATAGATAAATGAAATTCTGATGCATGCAAGCAAGTTATTTATAAAATTGCAATAACATGGTAGTATAAAAACTTATGAAACAAATAATCAAGTAATGCCACAGTCGGGCGTCTGAGCGACGCCACATAAAGGGCTTTAAAAGAAAATGCCACAGTCGGGCGTCTGAGTGACGCCACATAAAGGGCTTAAAAAGAAAATGCCACAGTCGGGCGTCTGAGCGACGCCACATAAAGGGCTTTAAAAGAAATGCCACAGTCGGGTGTCTGAGCGACGCCACATAAAGGGCTTAAAAAGAAATGATCATAATGAATATCCCGGAGGTAGAACCATCCCAGAGATATTCGGTAATAACAATAATATCACGGGTTAGTCAACAATAATAATAATCATCACAGATATCACAAGTCACGGGTAGTAATTCCATTTTTCTGGTTAACAGTTTCACCTCCGAAGACCGACACTAAGACCGATACTTGACCCATCCCAGACTGTGATCCTTAACCATGGACACGGCTATTCGAATAGGTTTATTCTCTGCAGAGGGTGTACTCTTTACCCACGAGTAACGGATTTCTTTAGTCCATCAGGACTAATTCCATCTACGGTCTTTTTGTTGAAAACACACCTAACTTGCACACACCAGCTTATCACACACGTGTCTGGAATCACCCACGACACCTGTTAAGCAAACTCTAAGTGGGGAGGCTACAACCTCGC
>NW_021268784.1:0-13851 GCF_002162155.2 Triticum dicoccoides
CGTGACACCATTGCCAACCTGTCTTAGCGTAACGCGAGTCGAGGCAGACGTCGTCGCGGTAGCGACGACGGACGATGAGACGAGCACGGGATACCAGTGTCACACTGTCTTAGCGTAACGCGAGTCGAGGTGGATGTCGTCGTGATAGCGATGACGGACGCCGAGACGAGCACGTGACACCAGTGCCACCCTGTCTTAGCCTAACGCGAGTCGAGGCGGACGTCGTCGCGGTAGCGACGACGGACGCCGAGACGAGCATGTGACACCATTGCCAACCTGCCTTAGCGTAACGCGAGTCGAGGCGGACGTCGTCACGGTAGCGACGACGGACGACGAGACGAGCACGGGTGTCGGTGTACTAAAGTAGGGGTACCTTAGTACCCCGAACTTGTGCACGGGCGGTCGTAGCACCCCGCGGCAAGGCTTGCCGGACGCACGCCAAGACCCTCCGTCATTTCCTATTATCACCATTCAAGAACAAAGTATTAACCAAGAAAACAAAGGCCCCGGCAAGAGGAGCTTGCCGGGAAGGCCAACTGAGGCATTTCCAGAAGACTTGCCGCGGCGCCCCGCGCGTCCCGGCAAGGCCCAACGGCCGGCAAGCTTGCCGGCACGACAAGAGAAGGGCCGCGGCAAGGCACTTGCCGCGGCAAGGCGGCCACCCAAAATCCAGCGCATCCAGCGGCGTGTCACCCCAGGGCCATCCCAGGGGCACGTGGCAAGGCGTTGCGCAGCCATGCGGAGCAAGGTGGCAAGCGGAGCTGACAGAGACGCCATCGTGGCAACCGGTGGCTCACCTAACGGTCGTTTCTTTGCACTGTTGGGGCGACCGGACGGGCATTAAATGCCCTTATCCCCTGCCGTCAGAGTTAGGTAGGGGACACTGTTGGTCACTGTTGTACCAACCTGCGTTTTTACATTTCTACCCCCTCTTCCTACGCTGCCACCTGTGGATGCCCCCTTCAGACTATAAAAGGGAGGCCCATGCGCACGTAGAAAGGGTTCGGTCCATTCGACACACGCAACACCACCATACGCTCGCATGCTCGAGCAAGATCAAATACAAGCACCAAAGCAGCAGTAGGGGTTTTATCTCTCCGAAGAGCCCCGAAGCTGGGTAAAAATCGCCCGTCTCCCCCGCGCGCCCGATCTCGATCTGCTCTGCGCACGGCCTCCGCTCCCTTGCCGGACTAGAAGGGGCCCCCGTGCCCCATAGGTGCTCGAGGCCACAGAGAGACGCCCCGACATCTTTGGCGCGCCAGGTAGGGGAGCGCGTCGAGGTCGTGAGCATCTGATCCGGTCCCCGCGCGCGCTACATCAACACCTTCATCAACATGCCACCGAAGAAGAAGCCTTTGGAGGTGGCCGCTCCGTCTACATCGATTCCGCCACCACCGCTGGAGCCAACGGGCGGTGGAGTGGACGCCGGCGGAGGAGCGGGCGCCGACGGTGGGACTCACGTCGTCACCAGGTCCAAAAACAAGGCCCCGCAAGCGTCGGCGACCGTGCAGACACCGCACCCTTCCCAGGAGGTGCAAGGTCGACAACGCCCCGGTGCTCCTAGCACCGTGCTTGCGTTGGAACAAGGCCAAGCTGGTGGGTCGCGGGACGCTCAAGGTCAGCATGCACGCCCGCATGCTGGTGCGAGCGAGGTACGGTCGCCCGGACGGGGTGTTGCACCTCCCAATCCAGTTGGGAGTCCGAGCACATCCCGTTCCTCGCGCCGCTCGTCGCCACCGCCACCCAAGACAGCAGAGGAAGCGCTGGCCCGAGCCCAGCTGCTTCTAGACTACCCTCCGGCGCCGCACAAGATCGACGACTGGAGGATGACCGTATACAGTCTCATCGGCTTCGCCAACGGCGACAAGCCCCGGCAACCGAGCGCATCAAGGCCCCGGCAAGGCGCCCAGGCGCAAGCCGACGCTGACAAGACCGCTGGAGGTGCCACCTCCGTACACTCCCAGCCCCGAAGGCCAAGATCGCCGGCTCGACGGACCAACCCCGACGGCGACTCCACCGCGTCGTCGGACCCGCGAACTCGCCGTGATCAACGCCACGTTCTCCAAGAACGACGGCACGAAGACGCTCACACTCGCATCGAGCGCAGAAGGGAAGCGCGACGTCAATCCGACCAGCGCGCTGGGCCCACTGTCGATATGCATGCATCAGGGGAACCAAGCGACTTGCCGTACGCGGCAGGTTGCCCTGCGTTCACCCGCGAGCTGCGGCAAGTTCAGTGGCCCAAAACATGGAACTTCAAGCCAGACGTGCCCGAGAAGTACGATGGCAGGATACATCCATCGGAGTTCCTCAGCATCTACACCATCGCGGTGCAGGCTGCCGGGGGGCGCGACGAGAAGATCCTCGCCAACTACTTCCCGCTGGTGTTCAAGCACAACGTCAGATCTTGGCTCATGCACTTGCCGGACAGTTCCATCTCTTCATGGGCGGACCTATGCCATCAGTTTGTCGGCGCCTTCACAGGTGGCCACAAGCCTCATGGCCAGGAGAGTGACCTCCACTTGCTCATCCAGAAGGAGGGAGAGCCCCTGCGCAAGTACATACAGAGATTCAGCCAGGTGCAGCGCAACATCCCAGACGTCCACCCTGCCGCGGTTATTAGCGCGTTCCATCATAACGTGCGTAACCGCAGGATGAGGGAGGAGATGGCGATGTGCAAGATCAGAGACGTCAGCGAGCTCTATGCTCTGGCCGACAAGTGTGCACGAGCTGAGGAGGGGAGGAAAATCCCCGGAGAGGTTGCGGGAGCAGAGGGATCTGACAGTGAGGATGCCGCCCCGGCAAGGAAGAACCGAAGGCGGAACAACAGGAAGAGAAAGGCTAAGGATGTACTAGCTGTTGAGCATTCCGGCAACGGAAGCGGCTCCGACGAGGCCAAAGCCGATGACTCCGGCGAGGCTGTGGTAGCCGCCGACAAGCAGGATGGCTCCGGCAAGCGGTACTGCAAGATTCACCGCACCAAGGGCCATGATCTCCAAACCTGCAAGAAAGTCGAGCAGATGGCGGAGCTACAGAAAGTTGAATATGAGCGCCGCAATAAGGAGAGAGCCCAGGGAGGTGGCGGAGGATCTGGCAAAAAGCTTCCCGCCCGGGGAGGGCACCGCGGCAAGGCCAAGCCGCGGCAAGGAGATAGGCCTCCCCGCGGCCGCGACAAGGACGAAGATGAGGATGAGGATGATGAGATGGAGGAAGATGAGACTGATGACCAAGAGTTTCAGAAGGCGACAGAGGTGTTGTGCATCGACGGCGGCGCCTCTCTGCACACCTCGCACCGCCAACTCAAGCAGTGGGTGCGAGAGGTGAATGCAGTGGAGCCGTCCGTCGAGGCGCGCAAGCCTCTGAAGTGGTCCAGCACGCCCATCATCTTCGACGTTGAAGACCACCCTGATCGCATCACTGCGGTCGGGTGCTTGCCGATGTTGGTCTCACCAACAATCCGCAACCTCAAGGTCACAAATATGTTGGTTGACGGCGGGGCCGGCCTGAACCTGATTTCCTCCGCAGTGCTCAAGAAGCTCCAGATCCCCGACAGCGAGCTCGAAGAAACTGGTACCTTTCAAGGGATAAATCCGAGAAGGAGCAAGCCCAAGGGGAAGATCACGCTGCCGGTAACGTTTGGCAGCGAGCTGAACTTCAGGACAGAAAGGGTCACATTCGATGTTGTTGATATCCCATTACCCTACAATGGGATACTCGGCCGACCAGCGCTTGCCAAGTTCATGGCAGCCTCTCATTACGCGTACAACGTGCTCAAGATGCCTGGTCCGTTAAGTGTCATCTCTGTCCAAGGAGACAAGAAGGATGCACTTATCTGCACCGACAAGATCTACCGGGAAGCAGCAGCCGCGGCAGAGTGCAAGCCACTTGCCGCTGAAGCTCCCCGGGGGAAGAAGAAAGTCAAGTCCGGCAAGAGCAGCTCTGATGCCCACTCCGGCAAGCGCACCTCCCCGGAGTGCCGCGCTGCCGTCGAGGACGCACCATCGAGCTCCACCGGCAAGTATAAGAAGGCGAAGGTAGCTTCACCAGAGATCAAGAAGGTGGCCGCCAAGGAGGACGGCACTGGTGGTACCTTCACCATCAGTGCCACACTTGATCCTAAATAGGAAAGCGCGCTCGTTGCTTTCCTGCGGGCAAATGTCGATGTGTTTGCGTGGCAACCATCTGACATCCCCGGTGTTCCCAGGGAAGTAATCGAGCACCACCTTGCCGTCTGCCCTCACGCGCGGCCCGTCAAGCAAAGAGTCAGGAAGCAAGCGGTAGAGCGTCAAGAGTTCATAGCAGAGAAGATCAGGAAGTTGGAAGCAGCAGGACTGGTCCGAGGAGTACTCCATCCAACGTGGCTAGCCAATCCAGTAGTCGTGCGCAAGGCGAACGGGAAGTGGAGGCTTTGCATTGACTTCACTGATGTTAATAAAGCCTGTCCCAAGGATCCATTCCCCTTGCCGCGCATCGACCAGATTGTTGACTCCACAGCAGGATGTGATCTGCTTTCGTTCCTTGATGCATACTCAGGATATCATCAGATCTTCATGGCAGAAGAGGATGAAGAGAAAACCGCATTCATCACTCCATGTGGCACGTACTGCTTCGTACGGATGCCTTTCGGACTGAAGAATGCCGGTTCAACATTTGCAAGAGTAGTCAGCCATGCTTTTGAGCCGCAGTTGCACAGGAATGTAGAAGCTTACATGGATGACGTAGTGGTCAAGAGCAAGGACAAGGAAACCCTAATCCAAGATCTGGATGAGACTTTTACGAATCTGCGAAAGGTCAATCTCAAGTTGAACCCCGAGAAGTGTGTATTCGGAGTCCCTTCCGGCAAGCTTCTCGGGTTCTTCGTGTCTCGGAGGAGAATTGAAGCCAATCCTGACAAGATTAAGGCCATTGAGCAAATTGAAGCACCAAAGCGAGTCAAGGACGTGCGAAAGCTTGCTGGCTGCGTTGCTGCTCTCAGTAGATTTATTTCCAAGTCCGCTGAACGCGCCCTGCCATTTTTCAAAATCTTGAAAAAGGCGGGTCCCATGAAATGGACCCCGGAAGCGGAGGCTGCGCTGCAAGACTTGAAGAAATATTTTCTTCCACTCCCACACTTGTCGCACCTAAGCCACAAGAGAAGTTGCTACTATACCTGGCGGCAACCAATCAAGTGGTTAGTGCTGCGTTAGTGGCGGAGAGGGAGGCAGATGATGAGTCAGTGGCCGCGGCAAGCGAGTCCAGCGACAAGCAGGGGGCTATCCCGACAAGCTCTGGCCCGGCAAGCCCTGATCCGGCAAGTCCTGGCTCCACCAAGGATAGATCTGCGCAGTTGCCGGAAGAAAAACAGAAGAAGAAGGTGCAGCGCCCAGTTTACTTTGTCAGTTCCCTTTTGCAGGGGGCTAGATCAAGGTACTCTGGTGTGCAGAAGTTGCTTTTCGGCCTACTCATGGCCTCAAGGAAGCTGCGCCATTACTTTCAAGCACATGAGATCATGGTTGTCACTCGCTTTCCGCTGAAGAGGATACTACAGAATCCAGAAGCAACAGGCAGGATTGTCGAGTGGGCACTGGAGTTGTCGAGCTTTGGCCTCAAGTTTGAAAGTACTTCAACTATTCAGAGCCGGGCTTTGGCAGAATTTATAGCAGAATGGACGCCAGCACCGGATGAAGAAACTCCGGAGAAGAGCATCCCCGCCAAGGAAGTTAGCAAAGAATGGATCATGTACTTTGATGGTGCCTTCTCGCTACGAGGCGCCGGTGCGGGTGTACTACTTGTCGCCCCCACCGGAGAGCACCTCAAGTATGTGGTCCAAATGCACTTTCCCAAGGAGCAAGCAACAAACAATACTGCGGAGTATGAAGGTTTGCTTGCCGGACTCAGGATAGCTGCAGAGCTTGGGATTAAGAAACTTATTGTCAGGGGCGACTCACAGCTTGTCGTCCGCCAAGTCAACAAAGATTACCAGAGTCCGTTGATGGAAGCATACATTGATGAAGTGAGGAAGCTAGAAGAGCATTTTGATGGCCTGCAAATGGAACATGTTCCAAGAGCTCAGAATGACATTGCAGATGGCCTGTCAAAGTGTGCCGCACTCAAATTGCCCGTGGAACCAGGGATTTTTATGCTCAAGCTGACCCAGCCATCCGTCACACCATCAACCGGATGGAGCAAAAAGAGAAAGTTGCCTGCCGGCGACCACTTTCCTGCAGAGCTCCCCGGAGCCGCCGCCAAGAAGGTTCCCAGGATTAACACAGAAAGTGCTGGGGAGCAGTCTGCTCCGACAAGCCCCAGGGCTTGTTTCGTTGAAACAGACGCTCCCGATGAGCTGTGTCCCGACACGCTTGCCGGGGAGCATCACGCTCCGGCAGGATCCCAGATCCTTGCCGTCGAAGCAGACGTTCCTGCAACAGCATTTGCGCCTTTAATCCTTGTCGTCGAGCCACGAGCTCCGGCATGGGCACAGCAGATCGTCCATTTCATTCAGACAGGAGAACTTCCCGAGGAGCAAGAAGCAGCGGAGAAAGTAGCCCGGCAATCGAGTATGTACCAGTTTGTCGATGACATACTGTACAGAAGAAGATCCAACAGGGTGAAGTTGAAGTGCATTTCCCGGGAAGAAGGACAAGAGCTGTTGGCGGAAATACATGGAGGCATATGTGGCCACCACATTGGCGCAAGAGCACTTGCCGGCAAAGCTTTCCGGCAAGGCTTCTTCCGGCCGACAGCCCTCCAGGATGCAACTGCACAAGTAACCAAGTGTGAGGCGTGCCTGTTCCATTCCAAACAGATTCATCAACCAGCTCAAGCTCTCCAAACAATCCCTTTGTCCTGGCCATTTTCGGTCTGGGGGCTCGACATCCTCGGCCCCTTCCCCCGAGCTGTCGGGGGCTTTGAGTACTTGTACGTTGCAATCGACAAGTTCACAAAGTGGCCTGAAGTGGAACCAGTGAGGAAGGTGACAGCACATTCAGCAGTCAAGTTCTTTAGGTCGATTGTTTGCCGTTTCGGGATCCCTAACAGGATCATCACCGACAATGGCACACAGTTTACGAGCCACACCTTCATGCAGTACGTCCAAGATCTTGGCACCAAGATCTGCTTCGCTTCTGTTGCTCACCCAAGAAGCAATGGTCAAGCGGAGAGGGCAAACGCTGAAGTGCTGCGCGGGCTCAAGACCAGAACTTTTGATAGGCTGCATAAGTGCGGAAAGAATTGGATCGAGCAGTTGCCGGTGGTTCTCTGGTCGATCAGGACGACACCGAATCGAGCCACTGGCCAGACACCTTTTGCTCTTGTCTATGGAGCAGAGGCAGTTCTCCCCACGGAACTCGTATACGGATCGCCACGAGTGCTCGCTTATGATGAGCTTGAGCAAGAGCGGCTGCGGCAAGATGACGCGCTGCTCCTCGAGGAGGATCGTCTTCAGGCTGCTGTGCGAGCTGCTCGCTACCAGCAAGCTTTGCGCCGCTATCATAGCCGCAAAGTTAACGCCAGAAGCTTCGAGGAAGGCGACCTTGTTCTTCGGCGCGTTCAATCCGCCAAGAATTCAAACAAGTTGACGTCGAAGTGGGAGGGCCCTTATCGGGTGAAACGAGTCACTAGGCCCGGCGCTGTCCGCCTTGAGACCGAAGATGGCATTCCGGTGAGCAATTCCTGGAACATAGAATATCTTCGCAAGTTTTACCCATAAGGCGCGGTTGCCGGACCCGTTCCGGCAACCACCTTTTGTACAAGCCTTGCCGCTGTCGCATGTAACACTTTGTACAAAGCCGGGCGCAGCCCCCGTGCGTAAATAAAGTTTATGTGCCATGCACACCTTGTCAAAATTCAGTGCCCTTTCTCTCTTTTGCATGTATATCTGACAATTTGTGCAGCACTTACCCCCGGTAAGCGATAAGGAATATTAAGGTCTCATATCGTTATTTTCTCTTCTTTCTTCTCAAAAAGAAGATCCCTCCGCTGACAAGTTAACCAGAGGGGGGGGATAAAGGTTTGGATCAGGCGCTGGACCAGGCGCTGTTCAAAAGGATCTAGCCTTGCCGGGATGAAGAAGACAGAAAAAGCTAAGTCGCCCAAGCTTGAATAAAGAGCACTTTTAGTTCTAAGCTTTTATGTTATATCCTTTGAACGTTCGTGCCTTGTATGGAAAACCTGTGTACGGAGGAATCGACTCGCGGCTGAGTCGTGCCCTTACGTTGTTTCTGAGCCCGCTCAATAGCACAAGTGGGTGCGACCAGCCCCGACAAGGTTTCTTGCCGGAAGCAGCACCGCCAGCGGGCTGCTGATGTTCCGCACCCGGCGAGTGTGCTCGCGCCGGCAAGGTCCCTCCAAGCGTAGGGTAAAAACATACAAGGGATGCAACAGAGTAAAGGGAATAACATAGCAAGCAGTACCCAGAATAAAGTTATATTACAAGAATGACTTATTGTGGCACTGACTAAATTGTTCTCGTAACCAAAACGGCAGCAGCTAGGAAATAGGAGAGGAAGGGCGGCCTAATCCGCGTGCCCGCCGTCGACCCTCCTGACCTCGTTCACCTTGTCTACGATGGGTGCGATGATGGCCCTGAGTTCTTCGAGATCAGTGCCCTCTGGCAGCTTCTTGGTGACACGGGAGATGTCGATGCCCGGATTGCGGAAGAGGACCTTCACCAACACCTTCTCCAAGACCCCAGCACAGATCGCGCGCGACTCGTCGGCCAGCTGCTTCGGGATCCTTTCCCGGAGCTGCCGGAGAGCCGTCACCACATCCTTGAAGAAGAGCGTGAGCTTGGCGCTGGGCTGGAGATTCTCCTCTGTGGAGTACCTGAAGCCCGTCAAGTTCAGCTCCGCCAACTCCTCGTCGATAAGCGCGGCGATGTTGACGAGGCCCTCCGTCCAGAGCTCCACCGTGGTCTTGAAGGTGTTCTGGGTCTCGGCGGCCCTCGTCAGCAGCTCCTCGTTGCCCTTGAGGTCTTTCCTCAGGATATCTTCTCGCTTCCTGGCGGCGTCCAGCGTCTCCGTCAAGGTGGTCAATTTCAGCTCTAGATCAGCGCTCGAGTCCTTGGCGGCATTCAGCTCCTTGATCTTCTCGGAGAGCTGGGCTTGCAGATCGCCGTGAGCGCGCGCATCCTTCTCGCGATCAAGCTGGAGTGCGGCAAGCTCGTCGTTCTTCCTTGTCACGTCCGCCTCCAGCTGCGTCACCTTCTCCTCCAACTCCTTCTTGGTGGCCTCGGCAGCCGCGGCAGCATCCTTCGCCTCCTTGTGTGCCCCGCCAAGTGACTATTCCCGGACGGTGAGCTCCTCGTCATGGCTGTCCAAGTGCGCCTTCCTCTTTATCAGCTCGCCGTCCCGCTTGGACAGCTCCTCGGCGACGAGCCTCTGCTGCTCCTCGGCTTCAGCCTTCTCCAGGATGAACGCCTTCTTCGCTTCGTCGAGCTGCGCCCTCTCCTCAGCGATGGACTGGAGGGCCTCCTGGTTGCGGCTCTTGAGTTCTTGCGCGTGTTTTTCTATGTCAACTCCCGCCTGCGCGACAAGCGCTTCCCAGGACTCAAGCTTCGCTTGCCGGACGCGGTAGAGTGACACCAGCTTTCGGAGCAGCTGCTCCTCCTCGGACTCGCCACTGCTGCTGCTTGGCCTGTCAACCACTGCCAGCCCAGCAGAGGCAAGTACCTCCCCGTCAAACTCTTCTCCTTCAACCGGTGCCCTAGAGCTCGACGCCCAGGGGAGCTTGATGTACACGCCCTCGCCGGCTTTCAAGTATGCGCCGGGCTGGGGCTCCTCGGAGCCCAGCGCCGCGTCAGCGGCGGAGGGATCGGTAGTCGGTGCAGCACCTCGCGCTCCTGCGTCCTCCGGGCCGTCAGTGCGGTCGCCGGACCCCTCGCCGGCCCCTGTGCCAGCGGCCTTGGCGGCCTCTTCGCCGGTGGGCTCCTCCGCGCCGGCCTCTTCCTCAGCGGCGGCGGCGTCCCCAGTATTGCCGCACCCGCCCTCCTCGCCGGTGGCCTCAGCCTCCATCGGGTCCCCAAGGGGAGGATCTGGAGGCAGGGGAAGGAAAGGACAGTCAAGCAAATACCCAAGAGAAGGAAAAGGGAGATCAGCAGAACCCAAGGGAGAGTCCCCGACAAGGAAGGTCACCTGTGCTGGGCTCTGTGATCGTGGGCTCCACCACTGGGGGCTCGCTGGTCCCACCCCTTGCCGGAGACCCCTTCCTTGCCGGAGATGGCTCCCATATCGGGGAATCGGCCCTTGGTGGCGTAGCCGAGGCCGACGACACCTCCGGGTCGGCCTCCGACTGCTCCTGCTGGGCCTGTTCTGCTCCTGTATACAAAAGAGTCGATAATCAAGATATTGGCAAAAGAAGAAGCGACCATGCGCGCCCCACGACAGGGAGTGAATCGAGGCACTTACGCTGGGGGCTGTGCTAGGAGCTGCTGCGAGGAGAAGGGACTGGGTCCGTCAAAGTGGTCTCGGACGTATCTTCTGCCACCACTGCAGGATCGTCCTTGATGTTAACCACAGGGACCTTGGCCCTCTTCGCCGCTCTCTCCGCCAAAGTCCTGAGACAGGACAGGGGTTTGGAGAGAAACAGATTAGATACAAGACAAACAATAATAAGGATCAAAAGAAAGACAAGAACAGTATGAAGAAAGCCTTACTCCTCCTCCTCCTCCTCCTCGTCGTCATTAGAGCTCAGCGCGGAGAGGTCGAACTCCGGTACCCTCTCAGCGCGACGTGGCGGAGGAGTAGGCTCCCTCCGGCGCTTGCCGAGGGCGGCGACAGGATCAGACGTGGCGGCCCGAGAAGACCCCGCCTCGGTTGCCGGCGCGGCCTGGGACCCTCCCGCGACTACGGTACTTGCCGCGATGGAACGCGTCCCACGGCGCCGCGGCTGCTGGGCGGCCTGCTCCTCCGCCAGCTCTCCGACTCGACGGAGGCGCCTTCTCGGACGGAATTGGGGCTGCGCTGTGGGCTCCGCCTGCGGCAAGTTGCTCGAAGACGGCTGGCCGCTCGCGCCCTCGACGGACTCGCCCGTTCCGGCCTCGACCTCCCCTTCGCCATCGCCTTCTCCGGCAAGTGCTTCCCGGGCGGCAAGGCTTGCCGCCGCAGCTGCGTCTGCCTCCGCCAACGTGAAGCCAAACTCGCCCGCTGCAGCGGCTGCGGCCGCCTCTTCGGCCCTGCTAGCGATATACGCTAGCTCATCGGCAGTGGTGGCGCGGGTGAGGAGTTTCTGCTCGTCGGAGTTGACTGCCACCTCCGACAAGTCATCGAAGAATTGCTGCACGACCTCGACAGCAGGCTCTATCAAGTTTGCACTTATCCCATGCGAGTCGCACTCTGGCATCATTGCGCAGATGCGATCACGCTGGGAATTATTGCACAAGGGGACGACGCCTTGCGCCAACTGGAACCATTCTGGATGATTGGGGTCATGCTTGAACATCTCCCTCAGCATCGCGCCAAGCTCCATGACTGTGAAGTTGAAGTTAAGGCCTGGGCGCAACCTCATGAAATCTGCCGGGCCGCTGAACTGCCAGGCGGGCCTCCCCCTCGCCTGCAGAGGGGCGATACGGCGGCGAAGGAAATCCGCGCCAACCGCCCCTGTTGTAAGTCCGGCATGCCGAAGCCGGAGGATTCGGGTGGTAGCAATCGACAGCTTGGCGTCATCCGACGACAGAGCACTCCAGTCGTTGCCACGCACCACCCGGGTCTTGCGCAGCTTAGTGAACGACGGCGGATTGGCATCGCAGATCCAGCACCACTCCGCCCTCCACTCGTCCCACTTGCTGCAGAGTTTGCCCGACAAGTACACCTCCTTCATGCCCATCCGGGAGGTCCAGGCAATTCCGCCAGCCAGTGGCTCCCCTTTCTCGGCCCGAGGGGAGAAGTAATGACGGAAAATGGCCACATTGGGAAGGATACCAACGAAGTTCTCGCAGAGGTGTGCGAAAACCGCCATTGTCAGAACGGCGTTGGGAGTGAAATCGAGCAGATGAAACCCATATGTGTTCATGATATCACAAAAGAAATCGGAAAAAGGTGGGCAGAGCCCGCAATAGAAGAACACAGGGAAGAAGTAGTACCCTTTGGGGCACTTCTTCGATTTGGAGGCCTCCGCGGAAAGCACCGGCGTGCGCGGGTGCGCCCGCGTTTCCGTCGACCAGAAGAGGTAGAACTCCGCCCGCAACGCCTCCGGAGTGAGCTCGGGGGGGAAAAGTACCTGCTTCTTGCGCAGCGCCTCGAGCTCCAGCGCCTTGGCCGATTTCGCGGCCTTCGCAGCCTTCGCGGCCTTCGTAGCCTTCCCGGCCTTCGGAGCCATGGCGGGGGCGGCGGGGGGAGGCGAAAGCGACGGCGGCGACGAGCTGCGGAGCACTGTTTTCCTCTCGATTCAGGAGATGGAGGAGAACGGCGGAGCTTTCGGAGAAAGGAACTGCAAGTGGCGGAAGTAGGGGAACGGCCCCGTTCCCTCTGCTTATAAACGGGGGATGCGAACGTTACGCATTTCCTGGAATTAAGTATTGACCACGCTCTCTCCCACGACGCCGCAATCGACGCGTGCCGTTGCGAGAGGGCGCAGTGGACACGAAGTCCAATTTTGCGTGGACCCAGGCCGCGCGCGCCCGAGCACCGTTTTGGGCCTGACCCAACAACGTTCAGCACCGTGTATGGCCCAGGCCCGGGGGCTCCTGTCGGTGTACTAAAGTAGGGGTACCTTAGTACCCCGAACTTGTGCATGGGCGGTCGTAGCACCCCGCGGCAAGGCTTGCCGGATGCACGCCAAGACCCTCCGTCATTTCCTATTATCACCATTCAAGAACAAAGTATTAACCAAGAAAACAAAGGCCCCGGCAAGAGGAGCTTGCCGAGAAGGCCAACCGAGGCATTTCCAAAAGACTTGCCGCGGCGCCCCGCGTGTCCCGGCAAGGCCCGACGGCCGGCAAGCTTGCCGGCACGACAAGAGAAGGGCCGCGGCAAGGCACTTGCCGCGGCAAGGCGGCCACCCAAAATCCAGCGCATCCAGCGGCGTGTCACCCCAGGGCCATCCCAGGGGCACGTGGCAAGGCGTTGCGCAGCCATGCGGAGCAAGGTGGCAAGCGGAGCTGACAGAGACGCCATCGTGGCAACCGGTGGCTCACCTAACGGTCGTTTCTTTGCACTGTTGGGGCGACCGGACGGGCATTAAATGCCCTTGTCCCCTGCCGTCGGAGTTAGGTAGGGGACACTGTTGGTCACTGTTGTACCAACCTGCGTTTTTACCTTTCTACCCCCTCTTCCTACGCTGCCACCTGTGGATGCCCCCTTCAGATTATAAAAGGGAGGCCCATGCGCATGTAGAAAGGGTTCGGTCCATTCGACACACGCAACACCACCATACGCTCGCACGCTCGAGCAAGATCAAATACAAGCACCAAAGCAGCAATAGGAGTTTTATCTCTCCGGAGAGCCCCGAAGCTGGGTAAAAATTGCCCGTCTCCCCCGCGCGCCCGACCTCGATCTGCTCTGCGCACGCCCTCCGCTCCCTTGCCGGACTAGAAGGGGCCCCCGTGCCCCATAGGTGCTCGAGGCCACAGAGAGACGCCCCGACAACGGGACACCAGTGTCACCCTGTCTTAGAAAAATGCGAGTCGAGGCGGACGTCGTCGCGATAGCAACGATGGACGCCGAGACGAGCACGTGACACCGTGCCACCCAGTCTTAGCATAACGCAAGTCGAGGCGGACGTCGTCGCGGTAGCGACGACGGACGCCGAGACTAGCATGTGACACCATTGCCACCCTGTCTTAGCGTAACGCGAGTCGAGGCGGACGTCGTCGCGGTAGCGACGACAGACGCCGAGACGAGCATGTGACAGTACTGCAACCCTGTCTTAGCGTAAGCA
>NW_021268784.1:16208-17527 GCF_002162155.2 Triticum dicoccoides
GGACACCAGTGCAACCCTGTCTTAGCGTAAGCGAGTCGAGGCGGACGTCGTCGCGGTAGCGACGATGGATGCCGAGTCGAGCACGTGACACCAGTGCCACCCTGTCTTAGCGTAACGCGAGTCGAGGCGGACGTCGTCACGGTAACGATGACGGACGCCCAGACGAGCACGTGACACCATTGCCATCCTGTCTTCGCGTAACGCGAGTCGAGGCGGACGTCGTTGCGGTAGCGACGACGGACGCCGAGACGAGCACGTGACACCATTGCCAACCTGTCTTAGCGTAACGCGAGTCAAGGCAGACGTCGTCGCGGTAGCGACGACGGACGACGAGACAAGCACGGGACACCAGTGTCACCCTGTCTTAGCGTAACGCGCATCGAGGTGGACGTCGTCGCGATAGCGACGACGGACGCCGAGACTAGCACGTGACACCAGTGCCACCCTGTCTTAGCCTAACGCGAGTCAAGGCGGACGTCGTCGCGGTAGCGACGACGGACGCCGAGACGAGCACGTGACACCATTGCCAACCTGCCTTAGCGTAACGCGAGTCGAGGCGGTCATCGTCGCGGTAGCGACGACGGACGACGAGACGAGCACGGGACACCAGTGTCACCCTGTCTTAGAAAAACGCGAGTCGAGGTGGACATCGTCGCGATAGCGACGACGGACGCCGAGACAAGCACGTGACACCAGTGCCACCCTGTCTTAGCATAACGCGAGTCGAGGCGGACGTCGTCGCGGTAGCGACGACGGACGCCGAGACGAGCACGTGACACCATTGCCATCCTGTCTGAGCATAACGCGAGTCGAGGCGGACGTCGTCGCGGTAGCGACGACAGACGCCGAGACGAGCACGTGACAGTACTGCAACCCTGTCTTAGCGTAAGCGAGTCGAGGCGGACGTCATCGCGGTAGCAACGACGGACGCCGAGACGAGCACGTGACACCAGTGCCTCCCTGTCTTAGCGTAACGCGAGTCGAGGCGGACGTCGTCGCGGTAACGACGACGGACGCCGAGACAAGCATGTGACACCAGTGCCACCCTGTCTTAGCGTAATGCGAGTCGAGGCGGACGACGTCGCGTAGCGACGATGGAGGCCGAGACGAGCACGTGACAGCACTACAACCCTGTCTTCGCGTAACGCGAGTCGAGGCGGACGTCATCGCGGTAGCGACGACGGACGCCGAGACGAGCACGTGACACCACTGCCACCCTATCTTAGCGTAACGCGAGTCGAGGCAGACGTCATCGCGGTAGCAATGACGGACGCGGAGACGAGCACGTGACACCACTGCCACCCTGTCTTAGCGTAATG
>NW_021268785.1:0-1675 GCF_002162155.2 Triticum dicoccoides
TTCACCTATTACGTAATAAAGTCAAATCCACATTTACTTCTACATCTATTGTTATTGTTATAAATCTAGCATGATTAGACACAAAATGATGGCTGCAATGCATAAGCTAGGACAAGTTTACCCTGCTTCTAAATATGGCATATATTTTTAATTTCACCGATTCTAAAGCTGTAGTATAACTTCCATTAATACTGTAGTTGCTCATAACAATGTGGTGCAAAGAAACTACGGAGACTTTGATATCAGTCGTGCATATTGCCTTTTCCATAACTTTCAAGGATGTAGCACTTTATTAAGATAATTAAACGGTTTTGAGTACTTGGTGGGTCACACTTCCCATGCCCATCCTATGTGAAAATTTTCCCGATTGTTCTCTGTTAAAGAAAATCTTTGGGTCAATCCTATTGCTACTTGATTGATATAACATATAGCGTACACTCTTATTTTAGAAATCTATTGGACTTTCGGCTTTTTTCCGCAGAGTTATATGTTTCTCTGTCATACCAACAGCACCATCAAAAAGGGATGGCCATAGTGTCCTATGAAAATTGATAGTGTACATATTTTGTATTCAAGATGCTAAAAAGTTCTTTGTTTATATTATAAGAATATCCTACTTGATAACTATTTTAGCAAAACACCCCCACCCTTAAGTGCCGGTTGCAGAACCAGGACTAAAGGTCCTAACGAACCGGGACTATAGCCCGATTCTGCACTAGTGTATGTGATCCAGCAGCAAGCTTCTAGAGATGACGTAGAAATCTCGTACATCAACACCCTCCCTTAACCACAGCTTCTCAAATTAAGATTACACTAGAATTCCTCTAAACCTGTTATGAGCAATGCCTTTGTCAATTTATCGGCAATCTGGTCACTAGCTACTTATTATCTCAATGTGCTTGGTCCTCACATGGAACACTAGATTTGCACATAGCTAGGTGGCACCCAGGATGCCACACCAAAGACATGGAGTTTTTACTCATGACACCCCATGTTCTTTGAGTGTAGACTAAACCGAGACAACTTCAAACGTGGCATTTACAAGTGCTTTATATCTAATTTTTTGGTCTATTTGGTCGCCATGTGGTTATTTTATGGAATTAGGGCTATCTCGTTGCTAGATGAGGTGCTAGTTTTCATCTTTTTGTATGCTGAATTACTTTTGTTAGATATAGCGACATCATCGAGGTCTTTGAGTAGATTCAAATTAGTATTAATGGTAGCCATGATTAAGTTATATCAATGGTGAAACCTATCTATGTAATCAGTGCTAGTTTTCATTTGTATGTAGAGCCCAATGATTTTTTCTGTTAGCACTTGTTGTCACGTTTGGCCTTAACGTTTTTCGGTTTCAACACTAATTGGCATGATTAAGTTGTACTAATGTTATATTAATGGTTAATCTATAATGCTATGCCCTAATGACTTTCTGATTATGATTACATCCTAGACTCTTAAGGATGAATGGTATGACATTAGACAGTACTGTAACCAAAATCAATTGTTAATGTCTTGCTTATGATATGGAACACAATTTTTGTGCAGCCTGGTTTGATTTTGACCAAGCCACTATCTTCTTGTCATGGCCTTCTTCGAGTATTTGAGACTATGATTTGGTCATGGCATAACAAGTAGTTGGATAGTACATATGATCTCCGCCCCCGCAAAAAAAAAA
>NW_021268786.1:0-992 GCF_002162155.2 Triticum dicoccoides
AGAACTCCATTCTTCTTGGTCTATGGAGCTGAAGCAGTCTTGCCGAGTGATCTTCTCCACAATGCTCCTCGAGTTGAAATCTACAACGAAGCAGAAGCTGAACAAGCGCGGCAGGACGCAGTCGACCTTTTAGAGGAAGAAAGGGAGATGGCTCTGATCCGGTCGACCATCTACCAACAAGATCTGCGGCGTTTCCACGCCCGAAACGTGAGAGGTCGAGCCTTCCAGGAAGGGGATTTGGTTCTCCGAGTGGATCAGCACAAACCACACAAGCTTGCTCCTTCTTGGGAAGGCCCCTTCATCGTCACCAAGGTTCTCCACAACGGGGCGTACCGTCTTTACAACGTCGAGCATAATATCAACGAGCCCCGAGCTTGGAACGCGGAGCTACTCCGCCCGTTTTACACTTAAGCTTTATCACTCGGATGAGTTGCAATAAAATACTTCTGTAGTTCATGGACCTCAAAATAATAAGCGTCATAGTTCCTCCATAATATCTGTCACTTTTTATTTTTTGTCCAATGAAATTCCCCTCAGTGGGTGACTTAGCTGCGAATCCGTTTTGCCTAAGTTTGTAAAAATCCTACCGAGTGGTGAGCCAGACTCCCACTCGGAGGCTTAGCCGCGAATCCGTTTTGCCTAAGTTATCAAAATCCTACCGAGTGGTGAGCCAGACTCCCACTCGGAGGCTTAGCTGCGAATCCGTTTCGCCTAAGTTATCAAAATCCTACCGAGTGGTAAGCCAGCCTTCCACTCGGAGGCTTAGCTGCAGCCTCGTGCTCGCCTAAGTTATAAAAATCCTACCGAGTGAAGAGCAACCCTCTCACTCGGGGGCTTAGCTGCAGTCCAAGCACTCGCCTAAGTCGTGAAAATCCTACCGAGTGGTAAGCCAGCCTTCCACTCGGAGGCTTAGCTGCAGCCTCGTGCTCGCCTAAGTTATAAAAATCCTACCGAGTGAAGAGCAACCCTCTCACTCGGGGGCTTAGCTGCAG
>NW_021268787.1:0-998 GCF_002162155.2 Triticum dicoccoides
TCGTGCACTTTCCAACCCAATTGGAATCACCTTCAAATTCGTCCGGAGCGTTGAGTTGTGGACGAAACAATCTGATGCTGCAGCAGAATCCGAGTCAAACTACAAGTCCAAAGGTGTTACATCACCTCCACTTGGGCCCATTGGCCTTGTACGACCTAGATTTAGTTTTAGGCTGCCTTGGGACGTCCTCCCACCTCCTTGGCCGCCACCCCTTGCTCCCATATAAGTAGATCCATCTAGTAGCTTTTCCTTGGGATTTGTTTAGTTAAAAGTTAGCCATTGCAACTTCGTGTACTTCGTTTGTGTCCAACGACCAGACCAAGACCGCTTCCGGATCCCCACCATTATCAATACTTCATATATATTTGCAATATTCAGATTGCTTTATCATATTCTTGCTCGTTCTTCGATTGCTTGCAGGAATAGACCTTCGTGGTCAGGCTGACCGTGCTTCCATCATCGTCAGTAACCTCAGGAGATTGGTTTAGCGATTGCTAAGGTGCAACGTCGTGCACGTTTGTAGTCGGATCGTCAAAGTCTCCTCGACCAAATCGATAGTTATCATCTCATCGAAAGATCGGGACCCTCGCCTCTATCACATAGACATGCTAAATGGGTTGAATTCATTGAGACTTTCCCTTATGTCATTAAACACAAGAAGGGAAAAGAAAATGTTATTGCTGATGCATTGTCTCGTCGCTATACTATGCTTTCACAACTTGACTTCAAAATATTTGGTTTGGAGACCATCAAAGATCAATATGTGCATGATGCTGATTTTAAAGATGTAATGCAGAATTGTAAAGAAGGAAGAATGTGGAACAAGTTTGTTGTTAACGATGGATTTGTGTTTCGTGCTAACAAGCTATGCATTCCAGCTAGCTCCGTTTGTCTTTTGTTGTTGCAGGAGGCGCATGGAGGAGGATTAATGGGACACTTTGGCGTGAAGAAGACGGAGGACGTACTTGCTACACATTTCTTTTGGCCAAAGATGAGAC
>NW_021268788.1:0-1362 GCF_002162155.2 Triticum dicoccoides
ATGATGTTTGCGGGTATTCGCAAACATATTGAGTCAACAGACTCAAAATGATAATGACAAGGAATGTCATTAAGACTACGAGACTTATGGGATTAACCATAATGCAAGCAAGCAAGAATTTCAAAAGCCAAAGGCTCCAGAGGATTTTCGGAAGATCGAATATTATTTTGAAGACTTTTGTGAAACACATGAACAACTGGGGATAAGCGGTTACTCGACAAGTGCGAGAATTATCCATAGGGGTATTCAGGTGACAAGGAATTGCAAGACAGTAGGCACAAGACATTCTCGGATCAATAGAGAGAATTTCGGGGTATCTTGTAATAACAAGATCAACTGAGAATAAAAGTAAGAACGTCAAGTGTATGTATTTATCCATAGGGATATTTCGATGGTAGGGAATTGCAAAGGCAACGGGCACAAAGTCTCAAAAGAGTTTCAGCGAGTAACTTCGAAATCTTCTGGTGTAGCCGGCGATCACCTGGACTGAAGGGGCTCTCCGGGAGAAAGTATTTTCGAGAACCTAAAGTCAGATTTTAGTAAAAATCGTTTAACCCGAATAGAAGAGATGTCAGAGTCCCAGAGCATAGGTCGAGGAATAAAAGATCCTACTACCACCCAATGGCGACGTGGGCCCGTAAGGCACACAGCCAAGTTAGTAAAAGTTTTGTAATGACTAGACTCGACTTCGGCCAAGGAGTTGGAAGGGGGATTCCTACAGGCAGTCGGCTCTGATACCAACTTGTGACGCCCCCGATTCAATCGTACACTAATCATGCACGCAAATGTGTACGATCAAGATCAGGGACTCACGGGAAGATATCACAACACAACTCTAAAACATAAATAAGTCATACAAGCATCATAATACAAGCCAGGGGCCTCGAGGGCTCGAATACAAGTGCTCGATCATAGACGAGTCAGCGGAAGCAACAATATCTGAGTACAGACATAAATTAAACAAGTTTGCCTTAAGAAGGCTAGCACAAACTGGGATACAGATCGAAAGAGGCGCAGGCCTCCTGCCTGGGATCCTCCTAAACTACTCCTGGTCGTCGTCAGCGGGCAGCACGTAGTAGTAGGCACCTCCAGTGTAGTAGGGGTCGTCGTCGACGGTGGCGTCTGGCTCCTGGACTCCAGCATCTGGTTGCGACAACCAGAAAGAAAGGAAAGGGGGAAAAAGGGGGGAGAAAGCAACCGTGAGTACTCATCCAAAGTACTCGCAAGCAAGGATCTACACTACATATGCATGTGTATATGTGTAAGGAGGCCATATCAGTGGACTGAACTGCAGAATGCCAGAATAAGAGGGGGATAACTAATCCTGTCGAAGACTACGCTTCTGGCAGCCTCCGTCTTACA
>NW_021268789.1:0-2558 GCF_002162155.2 Triticum dicoccoides
GCCTAAGCACCACTACGATATGACAGAGGTGGATTATGGTGGAGGGGGGCACCGCACATGGCTAAGGGATCAATGATCAACTTGTGTGTCTACGGGGTGCCCCCTGGCCACGTATATAAAGGATGGAGGGAGGAGGAGGCTAACCCTCATAGGGCGCGTCCAAAGTGTGGAGTCCTACTAGGACTCGATTCCACCTACCACATGGAATAGGAAAAAGGGAAGGGAGAACGAGAAGGAAGGAAGGGGGTGCCCCCTTTCCCTAGTCCAATTCGGACCAGTCCATGGGGAAGGGGCGCGACCACCCTTGTGGCCTTTCTCTCATTTCTCATACGGCCCATTAAGGCCCAATACGAATTCCCGTAACTCTTCGGTACTCCGAAAAATACCCGAATCACTCGGAACCTTTCCAATGTCCGAACATAGCCTTCCAATATATTGATCTTTACGTCTCGACCATTTCGAGACTCCTCGTCATGTCCCCGATCTTATCCGGGACTCCGAACAAACTTCGGTCATCAAATCACATAACTCATAATACAAATCGTCACAGAATGTTAAGCGTGCGGACCCTACGGGTTTGAGAACTTTGTAGACATGACCGAGGCTCATCTCCGGTCAATAACCAATAGCGGAACCTGGATGCTCATATTGGTTCCTACATATTCTACGAAGATCTTTATCGGTCAAACTGCATAACAACATACGTTGTTCCCTTTGTCATCGGTATGTTACTTGCCCGAGATTCGATCGTCAGTATCTCAAAACCTGATACGTCTCCGTCGTATCTACTTTTCCAAACACTTTTCGCCTTGTTTTGGACTCTAACTTGCATGATTTGAATGGAAATAACCTGGACTGACGCTGTTTTCAGCAGAATTACCATGGTGTTATTTATGTGCAGAAACAAACGTTCTCGGAATGACCTGAAACTTCACGGAGCAACTTTTCAGAAAATATGATAAATACCTGCAAAAGATGAAGGCCAGGGGCCCACCACCTGTCCATGAGGGTGGGGGGCGTGCCTGCCCCCCTAGGGCGCGCCCCCTACCTCGTGGGCCCCCCTGATGCCTCTCCGACTCCAACTCCATATATTGCATTTCAGGGAGAAAAAACCAGAGAGAAGAATTCATCGCGTTTTACGATATGGAGCCGCCGCCAAGCCCTAAAACCTCTCAAGAGGGCTGGTCTGGAGTCCGTTCGGGGCTCCGAAGAGGGGAATCCGTCGCCATCGTCATCATCAACCATCCTCCATCACCAATTTCATGATGCTCACCGCCGTGTGTGAGTAATTCCATCGTAGGCTTGCTGGACGGTGATGGTTTGGATGGGATCTATCATGTAATCGAGTTAGTTTTGTTAGGGTTTGATCCCTAGAATCCATTATGTTCTGAGATTGATGTTGCTATGACTTTGCTATGCTTAATGCTTGTCACTAGGGCCCGAGTGCCATGATTTCAGATCTGAACCTATTATGTTTTCATCAATATATGAGTGTTCTTGATCCTATCTTGCAAGTCTATAGTCACCTATTATGTGTTATGATCCGTTAACCCCGAAGTGACAATAATCGAGATACTTACCGGTGATGACTGTAGTTTGAGGAGTTCATGTATTCACTATGTGTTAATGCTTTGTTCCGGATCTCTATTAAAAGGAGGTCTTAATATCCCTTAGTTTCCGTAAGGACCCCGCTGCCACGGGAGGGTAGGACAAAAGATGTCATGCAAGTTCTTTTCCATAAGCACGTATAACTATATTTGGAATACATGCCTACATTATATCAATGAACTGGAGCTAGTTCTGTGTCACCCTAGGTTATAACTGTTACATGATGAACCGCATCCAGCATAATTCTCCATCACCGATCCATTGCCTACGAGCTTTCCATATATTGTTCTTCGCTTATTTACTTTTCCGTTGCTATTGCTATCATCACTACAAAATACCAAAAACACTACTTTTGCTACTATTACCTTTTGCTACCGTTACCACTACTATCATATTACTTTGCTACTAAACACTTTGTTGTAGATATTAAGTTTCCAGGTGTGGTTGAATTGACAACTCAGCTGCTAATACTTGAGAATATTCTTTGGCTCCCCTTGTGTCGAATCAATAAATTTGGGTTGAATACTCTACCCTCGAAAACTGTTGCGATCCCCTATACTTGTGGGTTATCAAGACCATTTTCTGGCGCCGTTGCCGGGGAGCATAGCTCTATTCTTTGAGTCATTTGGGATTTATATCTGCTTATCATTATGAAGAACTTGAAAGATCCAAGAACCAAGATTTATCCCTCAACTACGAGGGGAGGTAGGGAACTGCCATCTAGCTCTACACTTGATTCACCTTCTGTTTTGAGTAAGCTTGCGACACCTAAAACTGCTTCTGCTATTCGTTCTGATATGTCGCATGTTATTGATGATGCTACTTCTGCTATGCATGATACTTATGATGAAACTACTTCTATGCTTGATACTACTGTGCCACTTGGTAAATTTCTTGATGAACAACTTGCTAGGGCTAGAGAAATTGAAAATATTGAATCTAATAATACT
>NW_021268790.1:0-559 GCF_002162155.2 Triticum dicoccoides
TGGGGTCCCGATGTGGTTTCCATGGTTAACGAACCATGTGGTGCGTTTATGTGTCGGTCATCAACACTGACAGTTATGCCGATTCTGGCCCGTTTCTTTGATTATTACTCATCGTTTTCGGGTAACGAAGCAATTTCCATAATTGTTGAACCCCAAGATCCGCTTACGTGTCGGTCATCCACACTGGCAGTTTTGGCCAATTGTGGCCCATTTCATGGACTATTACTCATTGTTTTGGGGTCCTGGAGTGGTTTCCATGGTTAACGAACCCTGTGGTGCGTTTACGTGTCGGTCATCAACACTGGCAGTTTTGGCCAATTCTGGCCCATTTCTTGAATTATTACTCACTATTTTGGGGTCCCGGAGCGATTTCCATAGTTGTTGAACCCCAAGGTGCGCTTACGTGTCGGTCATCAACACTGGCAGTTTTGGCCGATTTTGGGCCGTTTCATGGACTATTACTCACTGTTTTGGGGTCCCGATGTGGTTTCCATGGTTAACGAACCATGTGGTGCGTTTATGTGTCGGTCATCAACACTGACAGTTATGCCGATTCTGG
>NW_021268791.1:0-1057 GCF_002162155.2 Triticum dicoccoides
AGTTGAACTAGCTCTATAGCCTAGTACAAATAATTTTACACTACAATTGAACTAGCTCTATAAGCTAGTTGAAATAATTTTACACTAGAGTTGAGCCAGCTCTATAAGCTAGTTCAAATAATTTTACACTAGAGTTGAACTAGCTCTATAAGCTAGTTGAAATAATTTTACACTAGAGTTGCACTAGCTCTATATCCTAGTACAAAGAATTTTACACTAGAGTTGAACTAGCTCTATAAGCTAGTTCAAATAATTTTACACTAGAGTTGAACTAGCTCTATAGCCTATTACAAATAATTTTACACTAGAGTTGAACTAGCACTATAAGCTAGTTCAAATAATTTGACACTAGAGTCGAACTAGCTCTATAAGCTAGTTCAAATAATTTTACACTAGAGTTGAACTAGCTCTATAGCCTAGTACAAATAATTTTACAGTAGAGTTGAACTAGCACTATAAGCTAGTTTAAATAATTTTACACTAGAGTTGAACGAGCTCTATAAGCAAGTTGATATAGTTTTACACTAGAGTTGCACTAGCTCTATAGCCTAGTACAAATAATGTTACTCTAGAGTTAAACTAGCTCTATAAGCTAGTTCAAATAATTTTACAGTAGAGTTGAACTAGCTCTATAAGCTAGTTGAAATAATTTTACACTAGAGTTGCACTTGCTCTATATCCTAGTACAAACAATTTTACACAAGAGTTGAACTAGCTCTATAAGCTAGTTCAAATAATTTTACACTAGAGTTGAACTAGCTCTATAAGCTAGTTGAAATAATTTTACACTAGAGTTGCACTAGCTCTATATCCTAGTACAAAGAATTTTACACTAGAGTTGAACTAGCTCTATAAGCTAGTTCAAATAATTTTACACTAGAGTTGAACTAGCTCTATAGCCTATTACAAATAATTTTACACTAGAGTTGAACTAGCACTATAAGCTAGTTCAAATAATTTGACACTAGAGTTGAGCCAGCTCTATAAGCTAGTTCAAATAATTTTACACTAGAGTTGAACTAGCTCTATAAGCTAGTTCAAATAATTTTACACTAGA
>NW_021268792.1:0-1180 GCF_002162155.2 Triticum dicoccoides
CACCTTATGCACCAAGTGCATGTCAATCGGTGGAACCTGTCTCACGTAAGAGTACGTGTAAGGTCGGTCCGGGCCGCTTCATCCCACAATACCGTCGAAACAAGATTGGACTAGTAACGGTAAGCATATTGAACAACATCAACGCCCACAACTACTTTGTGTTCTACTCGTGCAAAGAATCTACGCAATAGACCTAGCTCATGATGCCACTGTTGGGGAACGTAGCAGAAATTCAAAAAATTTCCTACGTAACACCAAGATCTATCTATGGAGAGACCAGCAACGAGTAGAAAGGAGAGTGCATCTACATACCCTTGTAGATCGCTAAGCGGAAGCGTTCAAGTGAACGGGGTTGATGGAGTCGTACTCGTCGTGATTCAGATCACCGATGATCCTAGTGCCGAACGGACGGCACCTCCGCGTTCAACACACGTACAGCCCGATGACGTCTCCCACGCCTTGATCCAGCAAGGAGAGAGGGAGAGGTTGAGGAAGACTCCATCCAGCATCAGCACAACGGCATGGTGGTGATGGAGGAGCGTGGCAATCCCGCAGGGCTTCGCCAAGCACCATGGGAGAGGAGGAGGAGGGAGAGGGGCAGGGCTGCACCAACGAGAGATCAAATCGCGTATTATGGGCAGCCCCTAGGCCTCATATATATAGGGGAAGGGGAGGGCTGCGCCCCCTTTAGGGTTTCCCACCCCAAAGGGCGGCGGCCAGCCTCCAGATGGCATCTGGTGCGGCGGCCAAGAGGGGGGGAGGAGTCCATCCTCCCCAAGGCACCTCGGAGGTGCCTTCCCCCTTGAGGACTCTTCCCTCTAGGGTTCCCTAGGTGCATGGGCCTCTTGGGGCTGGTGCCCTTGGCCCATGTAGGCCAAGGCGCACCCCCTACAGCCCATGTGGCCCCCCGGGGCAGGTGGCCCCACCCGGTGGGCCCCCGGGACCCTTCCGGTGGTCCCGGTACAATACCGATGACCCCGAAACTTGTCCCGATGGCCGAAACAGGACTTCCTATATATAAATCTTTACCTCCGGACCATTCCGGAACTCCTCGTGACGTCCGGGATCTCATCCGGGACTCCGAACAACATTCGGTAACCACATACAAGCTTCCTTTATAACCCTAGCGTCATCGAACCTTAAGTGTGTAGACCCTACGGGTTCGGGAGACATGTAGACA
>NW_021268793.1:0-1341 GCF_002162155.2 Triticum dicoccoides
TGCCTACCGCATCACAGCCCACCCCTACGGTCAGCGCTGCCCACGGCCTCCAGCATACTACAAACACCAGAAACTACTTGCAACTCCTGGACAGAGGACAAGGGTGATTAAGAAGCCGAGAGGGTCCATTGGTTTCGGGCCCAATGCGTGGTAGTAGCTGAATCATGGATCACAAACACAGAACTCAGTTCCTGAGGACGGCTGCAATGAGACAACCCACCATGTACTCCTACATGGCCTCTCACCGCTACCTTTACCAAATCGTGTTCACACACTTAGCTCACACACAGTAGGACATGTTCACACACCTCTGATTCATCCCCGATGAATCAGACCTGACTCAACTCTAAGCAATAGCAGGCATGACAACAAGCATGAATGAGTAGGCACATCAGGGCTCAAACAACTCCTACTCATGCTAGTGGGTTTCATCTATTTACTGTGGCAATGACAGGTCATGCAAAGGATAAAGGGGTTCAGCTACCGCGGCAAGTAACAAAATGTCGTTGTTGTCCTAATGCAGTAAAAGAGAGCAGGAGCGAGAGAGTGGGATTTTATCGAAATGAACAAGGGGGGGTTTTGCTTGCCTGGCACTTCTGAAGATAGCATTGAGTCTTCATCAGTGTCAACGATCACATCGTCGATACAACGTCTACCGAGGGGGAACAACACCGGCAAACACAGAAGAAACACAATCAATGCAATGCACAATATGATGCATGCTATGACATGGCAATATGAATGTGTTTTGGGCTAATGCACCTAAAACCAGATTAAATGAAGTTGGTTTGAATCCAAGATTCAAATTCAAACTCCATATGTGGATATTTAAATGCCATTAGTATGATTTGTGCTAAACAGCATCTATAAGTTGTTCAGACATGCATGAAAATGGTACATATGGATTCCTTGAATTTTTCTGATAATTTTTCATATATAAATTATTTAATTTGGAGTTACGGTTGAATTTCTATGATTTATTGAAGTTTATACAATTTTCTGGATTTTCTGATTTATTTTTAAATCCAGAAAATACTTATTGCGTCAGCATTGCGTCACTATGATGTCAGCAGGTCAACAGACGCTGCTGGTGGTCAAACCTGACCAGTGGGGTCCACTGGTCAGTGACTGGGGCTGATTAGTGTCGCTGACATGTGGGCCCAGTCAACAGCCACGTCAGCTTAGTCAAAGCTGACGCGTGGGGCCACTAGGATTAGTTAAAAACTAAACAGAAACTAATCTAGGATTAATTAGCAGGTGGGGCCCTGCTGTCAGTGTCACAGGGTTAATTAGCAGGGTCAAATCCCGGGTCAGTGGGGTCAAACCCACCGGCGACATGAC
>NW_021268794.1:0-1139 GCF_002162155.2 Triticum dicoccoides
ATAGCATATTTGTTGTCGTGGATAGATTCTCGAAAATGGCACACTTTATACCATGTCATAAAAGCGATGATGCTGTTAATGTTGCTGATTTGTTCTTTCGTGAAATTATTCGCTTGCATGGTGTGCCAAATACTATTGTTTCAGATCGTGATACTAAATTTCTTAGCCACTTTTGGAGATGTTTATGGGCTAAGTTGGGGACTAAACTGCTTTTTAGTACTACTTGTCACCCCCAAACTGATGGACAAACTGAAGTAGTCAATAGAACGTTGTCTACTATGCTTAGGGCTGTTTTGAAGAATAATAAGAAAATGTGGGAGGAATGCTTGCCTCATATTGAATTTGCTTATAATCGTTCATTGCATTCTACTACTAAGATGTGCCCTTTTGAAGTTGTGTATGGTATCCTACCTCGTGCACCTATTGATTTGTTGCCTCTTCCATCTTCGGAGAAGGTTAATTTTGATGCTAAACAACGTGCTGAATTGATTTTAAAAATGCATGAGTTAACTAAGGAAAACATTGAGCGCATGAATGCTAAATATAAACTTGCTGGAGATAAGGGTAGAAAACATGTTGTGTTTGCACCTGGAGATCTTGTTTGGTGACATTGGCGTAAGGATAGATTTCCTGATTTGCGCAAATCAAAGTTAATGCCACGTGCGGATGGTCTCTTTAAGGTGTTAGAGAAAATAAATGATAATGCATATAAACTTGAGCTGCCTGCAGATTTTGGGGTTAGTCCCACTTTTAACATTGCAGATTTGAAGCCTTATTTGGGTGAGGAAGATGAACTTCCGTCGAGGACGACTTCATTTCAAGAAGGGGAGGATGATGAGGACATCAATACAATTGTTACACCCACAGCCCCTGCTGCTATACATACTGGACCAATTACTAGAGCTCGTGCACGCCAACTAAATTACCAGGTACTTTCGTTTCTTGGTAATGATTCTAATGTTTATGAGAATATGATGCTGCCTAAATTGGATACATTTGTTTTGCTTACAAATGAAGGGCCTAGCTTGGAGAAGGATGAACATTGGAGCAAGAACAAGCATGGAGATGATGGCATGCGCAAGGGAAACAAGAACGGAGTTACAAGTGATGATTTCAGGACTTTGAAGCCACCATAATGG
>NW_021268795.1:0-1280 GCF_002162155.2 Triticum dicoccoides
GAGGTTCAGTAGAAACTTGATCTGAAGTTTCATGATCAATATCATTAGCTTCCTCACTAATTGGTGTAGTTGTCACAGGAACCGGTTCTTGTGATGAACTACTTTCCAATAAGGGAGTAGATACAGTTATCTCATCAAGTTCTACTTTCCTCCCACTCACTTCTTTCGAGAGAAACTCCTTCTCTAGAAAGGATCCGATTTTAGCAACGAAAATCTTGCCTTCAGATCTGTGATAGAAGGTGTACCCAATTGTCTCCTTTGGGTATCCTATGAAGATACATTTCTCCGATTTGGGTTCGAGCTTATCTGGTTGAAGTTTCTTCACATAAGCATCGCAGCCCCAAACTTTGAGAAACGACAACTTTGGTTTCTTGCCAAACCACAGTTCATAAGGCGTCGTCTCAACGGATTTTGATGGTGCCCTATTTAACGTGAATGCGGCTGTCTCTAAAGCATAACCCCAAAACGATAGCGGTAAATCGGTAAGAGACATCATAGATCGCACCATATCAAGTAAAGTACGATTACGACGTTCGGACACACCATTTCGCTGTGGTGTTCCAGGTGGCGTGAGTTGCGAAACTATTCCACATTGTTTCAAATGTAAACCAAACTCGTAACTCAAATATTCTCCTCCACGATCAGGTCGTAGAAACTTTATTTTCTTGTTACGATGATTTTCTACTTCACTCTGAAATTCTTTGAACTTTTCAAATGTTTCAGACTTGTGCTTCATCAAGTAGATATACCCATATCTGCTCAAATCATCTGTGAAGGTGAGGAAATAACGATATCCGCCACGAGCCTCAACATTCATCGGACCACACACATCTGTATGTATGATTTCCAACAAATCTGTTGCTCTCTCCATAGATCCGGAGAACGGTGTTTTGGTCATCTTGCCCATGAGGCACGGTTCGCAAGTACCAAGTGATTCATAATCAAGTGATTCCAGAAGTCCATCAGTATGGAGTTTCTTCATGCGTTTTACACCGATATGACCTAAACGGCAGTGCCACAAATATGTTGCACTATCATTATCAACTCTGCATCTTTTGGCTTCAACATTATGAATATGTGTATCACTACTATCGAGATTTAATAAAAATAGACCACTCTTCAAGGGTGCATGACCATAAAAGATATTACTCATATAAATAGAACAACCATTATTCTCTGATTTAAATGAATAACCGTCTCGCATCAAACAAGATCCAGATATAATGTTCATGCTCAACGCAGGCACCAAATAACAATTATTCAGGTCTAAAACTAATCCC
>NW_021268796.1:0-2671 GCF_002162155.2 Triticum dicoccoides
GACCTAGCGCACCTTACTCTTCATCTAAAAACTCTGCAACATAATACGTTGCAGCCTGTGTAGGTCAGCACGTGGAATATGCTGGCAAGATAACACTATAGAGCAATGAACAAGTAACAGCTATAACTATATGCATATATGGATGGTGGAGACTCTATGGTTACCATTTGGCAGAAAGCTAGTTTTTCCCTACAACAAAGGAATATATTTTATTTAACTCAATCCCTAAATAATTATTAACAGCCCAACAAATTAATTAAGTAAAGTGATGAGATCAAATCAATAATTCAAGTACTAGATACTCAAGATGTCCATAATCGGGGACATGGCTAACCATGATTAGTTTATACACTCTGCAGAGGTTTGCACACTTTTCCCGACAAGACTCGATCTCCTCCGTTGTATTTCTCGCATTGCATGGTGTTTGAGAAATGGATGACCAAGACACAGTCTTTCTGAAGAGGTCCCCTTAACCGATAGATAGGCTGGTACACCTACAATCCCCTACATCTGCTAGCCCATCATGGAAAGGTTTCCCACAAACTTACTTAGCTATGCTAGAGCCCATAATGGCTTGTGGCTGCACACAGAAGTTTGTAGCATGAACAATTTTATGATCCCTTTGACCCTGGGTGGCAAACCACAGGATGATCACACGGGTACTCCAGGATATCCCAGGATAACGCTGGATTACTCCAGGTGCCCAGACAACCACTGGGGGCTCCAGGGTGTCTCAACCAATCCACCCAGATGTGTATTAATGTAGCCACCTTAAGTTAACCATTAATTAAAACTCTCACATCTTTCATGGATCACTCAAACCAAACCACGTCTACAAGCATAGCATAGCAAAATAAGCATAACGTAGAAGTAACTGCCAGGGTTTGAATGCAAGACAATAGGTTCCTACCTCATCAACTACTTTCAAATACCCACATGTTATCAAACCTACTCATACAATGTTTGAGGGTTTGATGTAGGGTAGAACCCTAATCGCTCGATCTTTCACGAAAGGAGCGGATCCCGCGAAGAACACGAGGAACATGAGGGGAAAACGAGGGAAATCACGAGGGGAAACACGAGAGAATCACTCAACCAACAAGAAATAGTCACACATGTGCTAGATCCTCGAGTACATAAAGTAAGATACACGATCCACAATCAACTAGGGACGATACACGGTAACCTGTTCTTCTCCGTGAGGAGGTCTTGATGTTCTTCCCTAAAGAGGGGTCTTGAATCCGCTTGGGGGATCTTCTCCGGTGGAGGCTTGAATCTCTGAGGAGAAGGTAACCAAGTGGATGAGCAAAGCTCTCACACAAAATATGAGCTAATCCTTTGCTAACCCTAACTAGAAGGAGGTGGAGGAGTATATATAGGCCTTAGCCACGAAGGGGGAAGTGGGAGAGGATACATGGGCCCTTGGCCCGTTCTCTGCACACAGGCAGGGGCCGGATGTCCGGGCTGGGGGCCGGATGTCTGGGGCTTCAGGACGGGCCAGATGTCCGGGGCAAGGGGCCGGATGTCCGGGCTAGCCTGGGTCTTCCAGATGCATTCGGTGATGGAGGGGCCGGATTTCCGGGCAAAGGGGGTCAGATGTCCGGGGCTTCGGGAGGAGCCGGCTGTCCGAGGTGATGGCCGGATGTCCGGGCTGTGCTGGGCCTTCGCGATGCTCTCTGGATGGCCGATGCCGGATTTTCGGGGGTCGGGCCGGATGTCCGGCCGCTATAGTAGTTGGCCCTTCTTCCTTCTCCTTCCTTCACTTCCGTGCATGCTTGGCCTTGGTCCTTGGGCTCTCCATGGTCTCCTCAGGTGTACCTGAGTATGCACAAGGTCCGCGCTTGAAGTAGCATCCATGTCTTACATGCGGAAAAGGAAGATTCGGAAAGGAGCGAGTTCACCTTAGGTCCAAAGGCGTATGCTTGAGTGTACATGGGGATGATCGTAGGATGCTCCGCATCATCTCCCCTCCCTTGGGAAAGATCCAACCTCGGATCGAAAACCTCATCACCATGGAAACGGTTGTCATGGACGGACTTGTAGTTGGACGAAGAGGAAGACATGGCGTTATCCAAGTACTCCAAGGTGTCACCGGAGTGGTATACAAGCAAAAAGAGCAAACACAAACAACACTCGGAAATACAATGGTTAGCGCGCACAAAGTGTCCATCATGTAAGAATGAGTCCGTGCGGCAAGATTGTTCATGACAAAATGCATGAAGCTTATCAAGATGATAGATAATGATATGCAAAGCGTTCATGGGAGCAAAAGCATTCATTGCGCACCCAAATGTGTTGTGAATATGATCAATGCAACCACGATGCAAAATGATGTCATAATGGGATGGTGTATGAAAAGCATGAACATGGTAATTGGTGCTCAATGTGATGTGATCATGCAATTGATGGTGGGCAATATGATCATGATGTATGAATATGTCATCAAGAAAGATCACAACAAATTTGCTAAGAGAGTGAGCTCATGTATCATGGATGACATGGGAATACAAGATGCAACAAGGCAATCATAATGTGAGTCAATCCATGCATAAGATGCAAATTTGTTATGGGTGGTGTTGTACCATATCTCGATGTCGTGGCACTCCTCAACTTGAAGGTGCATAGGGTCCATCTCCAATGTAGGTCCTCCATCCGATAGATGTATCATGTA
>NW_021268797.1:0-1143 GCF_002162155.2 Triticum dicoccoides
GATGACATATTACTGATTGGAAATGATATAGAATTTCTGGATAGCATAAAGGGATACTTGAATAAAAGTTTTTCAATGAAAGACCTCGGTGAAGCTGCTTACATATTAGGCATTAAGATCTATAGAGATAGATCAAGACGCTTAATTGGACTTTCACAAAGCACATACCTTGACAAGATTTTGAAGAAATTCAAAATGGATCAAGCAAAGAAAGGATTCTTGCCTGTATTACAAGGTATGAAATTGAGTAAGACTCAATGCCCGACCACTGCAGAAGATAGAGAGAATATGAAAGATGTTCCCTATGCATCAGCCATAGGCTCTATCATGTATGCAATGCTGTGTACCAGACCTGATGTGTGCCTTGCTATAAGTTTAGCAGGGAGGTACCAAAGTAATCCAGGAGTGGATCACTGGACAGCGGTCAAGAACATCCTGAAATACCTGAAAAGGACCAAGGATATGTTTCTCGTATATGGAGGTGACAAAGAGCTCACCGTAAAAGGTTACGTTGATGCAAGCTTTGACACTGATCCGGACGATTCTAAATCGCAAACCGGATACGTGTTTACATTAAACGGTGGAGCTGTCAGTTGGTGCAGTTCTAAACAAAGCGTTGTAGCGGGATCTACATGTGAAGCGGAATACATAGCTGCTTCGGAAGCAGTAAATGAAGGAGTCTGGATGAAGGAGTTCATATCCGATCTAGGTGTCATACCTAGTGCATCGGGTCCAATGAAAATCTTTTGTGACAATACTGGTGCAATTGCCTTGGCAAAGGAATCCAGATTTCACAAAAGGACCAAACACATCAAGAGACGCTTCAACTCCATCCGGGATCTAGTCCAGGTGGGAGACATAGAGATTTGCAAGATACATACGGATCTGAATGTTGCAGACCCATTGACTAAGCCTCTTCCACGAGCAAAACATGATCAACACCAAGGCTCCATGGGTGTTAGAATCATTACAGTGTAATCTAGATTATTGACTCTAGTGCAAGTGGGAGACTGAAGGAAATATGCCCTAGAGGCAATAATAAAGTTATTATTTATTTCCTTATAATCATGATAAATGTTTATTATTCATGCTAGAATTGTATTTACCGGAAACATAATACATGTGTGAATACATAGACAAACA
>NW_021268798.1:0-1014 GCF_002162155.2 Triticum dicoccoides
CAACAATCACTTGAATCAAGTGGGAGTTGATCTTCCAGATGAAATAGTGATAGTTCCTCCGAAGTCATTACCACCAAGCTGCTAGAGCTTCGTGATGAACTATAACATATCAGGGATAGATATGATGATCCTTGAAATATTCGCGTTGTTTGACACCGCGAAAGTAGAAATCAAGAAGGAGCATCAATTGTTGATGGTTGATGAAACCACTAGTTTCAAGAAGGGCAAGGGAAAGAAGGGATACTTCATGAAACGGCAAATCAGCTGCTGCACCAATGAAGAAACCCGAGGTTGAACCCAAACCCGAGACTAAGTGCTTCTGTAATAAGGGGAACAACCACTGGAGCAGAATTACCCTAGATACTTGGTAGATGAGAAGGCTGGCAAGGTCGATAGAAGTATATTGGATATACATTGTGTTAATGTGTACTTTACTAGTACTCCTAGTAGCACCAGGGTATTAGATACCGGTTCGGTTGCTAAGTGTTAGTAACTCGAAATAAAAGCTACGGCATAAACGGAGACTAGCTAAAGGTGAGCTGACGATATGTGTTGGAAGTGTTTCCAATGTTGATATGATCAAGCATCGCACGCTCCCTCTACCATCGAGATTTGGTGTTTGCGTTGAGCATAGACATGATTGGATTATGTCTATCGCAATACGGTTATTCATTTAAAGAGAATAATGGTTACTCTATTTGTTTGAATAATACCTTCAATGGTCTTGCACCTAAAATGAATGGTTCATTGAAATCTCGATCGTAGTGATACACATGTTCATGCCAAAAGATAGTAATGATAGTACCACCTATTTGTGGCACTGCCACGTAAGTCATATCGGTATAAAATGCATGAAGAAGCTCCATGTTGATGGATCTTTGGACTCACTCATTTTTGAAAAGTTTGAGACATGCGAACCATGTCTATTGGTATATATGCATGAAGAAACTCCATGCAAATGGACCGTTTGAACTCACTTGATTTTGAATCACTTGAGATATGCAAATCATACCA
>NW_021268799.1:0-1152 GCF_002162155.2 Triticum dicoccoides
CCTCTCGGAGTTGGTTTAGCGATTGCTAAGGCGCGACGTCCACGCACGTTCGTAGTCGGATCGTCAAAGTCGACTGCCACCAAAGCGATATCCATCATCTCATCGAAAGACGGGACACCTTTGCCTCTATCAAGTGGTATCAGATTTCCAGGTTGCTCGGTGAGATTTTACAGTTTTTCGTAGTTTAGATCGAGTCTGTTCTTCATACCTACAGTCCACGAAAAAGCCACACAAAAAAAATTAGGGTTAGTTCATCATATCCGAACCAATCTGAGCTTTGCATAATCTTTTTAGGGTTTTGCTTTGTTGAATTTGCGGTTGCATCGTCGGTCTAGTTGCTGGTCTTAGCGTCTAGTCTTTTAGAGTTTCGAGTTCTGGTCATAAGTTGTCACGCCGCCGCCGCACCATCATCATCGCCCCTGCCATCTACCACCACCGCTTATCCGCCACCGCTCCGAATCCGTATCCATATACCACCACCAATCCGTGCCCATATACCACCACCGATCCATATCTATATACTACCACCGCTACCACCACCGGTGCTGATAGAGGCGATCTAAACTATGAAAAACTGTAATAGAGGCGAGGGTCCCGATCTTTTGATGAGATGATAACTATCGATTTGGTGGAGACGACTTTGACGATCCGACTATAAACGTGCACGACGTTGCGCCTTAGCAATCGCTAAACCAATCTCCTGAAGTTACTGACGATGCTGGAAGCACAGTCAGCCTGACCACGAAGGTCTATTCCTGCAAGCAATCGAAGAACGAGCAAGAATATGATAAAGCAATCTGAATATTGCAAATAAATATGAAGTATTGATAATGGTGGGGATCCGGAAGCGGTCTTGGTCTGGTCGTTGGACACAAACGAAGTACACGAAGTTGCAATGGCTAACTTTTAACTAAACAAATCCCAAGGAAAAGCTACTAGATGGATCTACTTATATAGGAGCAAGGGGTGGCGGCCAAGGAGGTGGGAGGACATCCCAAGGCAGCCTAAAACTAAATCTAGGTCGTACAAGGCCAATGGGCCCAAGTGGAGGTGATGTAACACCTTTGGACTTGTAGTTTGACTCGGATTCTGCTGCAGCATCAGATTGTTTCGTCCACAACTCAACACTCCGGACGAATTTGAAGGTGATTC
>NW_021268800.1:0-1214 GCF_002162155.2 Triticum dicoccoides
CATAGAACAAAGTTCCTCACCTTCCCAATTGGGATGACGATTTAACACCAAAGGAATAAGTAATAGCACACATAGCTTTCACATCATACAGAAGTGCTGATCCCATTGTTTGTATCGCCAAACTAAATATTCCAGCAATTGATACACTATAAAAAGTTGAGGAACAGAACCAATCTAGAACATGTAAAATCAGATCTACAGAGCATGAGCGACGTTTTGGGGAGAGGAACAAAACGGATCTAGAACATGGAAAATCTAGAACCAAAATTCAAGGAACACCCATCTCTTTTTTTTTAGAAACATGAACAAGCCAAGCCTGTTGACCCCTCTCTCCTTGTCATAGGCTGTTGCATGTCGCTCGTGCCATAGGAGTTTTAAATAATCATATATATATATATATCTATACCTAATATTAAAAGACGGAAGATTTCATGGTTCTCCATACGTTAATTACGTGTTTTACTCCGCAATCATCGGCCTAGGCCACACATGTCGCTGATTGGACCTTGGCTCACGCTGGCTCCTCGGCAAGCCTAGCTCGGCCACGCACGAAACAACCAGAAACGAACCTGTCTCAAAGGAAAAACCGAAACAAACCTGCACGCACACAAACCATTAGGGCTGACTCATAAAAAAACCACCTCACATACGTGTCGCCGCCTAATTCTAAAATTCCATCTCCTTGATCCCCCGTCCTACGACCCTACGGGAGGCACCGCCGCAGGCAGGGGCCCAACGGCCGCCACGAGGCTCCCCGGTCGACATAGCCGTCCGTCCGTGCTCCGAGCCCGACGATTCTCTGGCTTATCACCGTTCTTTCGTGCCGCCCCCAGCGTTGCTCGCCGCCGGCCCAGATCGGCGAAGTACGCATCGCCCCACCATGCCCCTCATCAGATCCCCGTCCTCCCGATCACGCCATGCCGTCGCAGGTCCTATGCGTCATCAGCCCATGATGCCGCCCCAAGCTCTATGAACTATTTGCCGAGGGAGTGCTTGGCCTGCACTGACAAGCTCAGCCAGAACGTCATCGAGTCTGATGTCGGACTCGACGTTAACCATGGTCACTCACCCCATAAGGTTTCTTTCTCCTCCTCCATTAAAGGTTGTGCTACGCCCGAAGAAGAAGCATGATGCACTTAATTGATTCACCCATTTGTGTTACCTTGCAATGGTGCCTCTTCTCCCTCGCCTGCTCTGACAGTGGTGTTTTGGGC
>NW_021268801.1:0-1289 GCF_002162155.2 Triticum dicoccoides
CCCACCTTGATCAATAAAGCTTTCATCTTATATTCGCAATATCCAGATTGCAATCTTAGTTTCTTGCTTGTTCTTCGTTTGCTCGCAGGAAACAGACCCTCGTGGTCAGGTTGATCGTGCTCCGGCGTGGTCAATAACCTCTCGGAGTTGGTTTAGCGATTGCTAAGGCGCGACGTCCACGCACGTTCGTAGTCGGATCGTCAAAGTCGACTGCCACCAAAGCGATATCCATCATCTCATCGAAAGACGGGACACCTTTGCCTCTATCAAGTGGTATCAGATTTCCAGGTTGCTCGGTGAGATTTTACAGTTTTTCGTAGTTTAGATCGAGTCTGTTCTTCATACCTACAGTCCACGAAAAAGCCACACAAAAAAAATTAGGGTTAGTTCATCATATCCGAACCAATCTGAGCTTTGCATAATCTTTTTAGGGTTTTGCTTTGTTGAATTTGCGGTTGCATCGTCGGTCTAGTTGCTGGTCTTAGCGTCTAGTCTTTTAGAGTTTCGAGTTCTGGTCATAAGTTGTCACACCGCCGCCGCACCATCATCATCGCCCCTGCCATCTACCACCACCGCTTATCTGCCACCGCTCCGAATCCGTATCCATATACCACCACCAATCCGTGCCCATATACCACCACCGATCCATATCTATATACTACCACCGCTACCACCACCGGTGCTGATAGAGGCGATCTAAACTATGAAAAACTGTAATAGAGGCGAGGGTCCCGATCTTTCGATGAGATGATAACTATCGATTTGGTGGAGACGACTTTGACGATCCGACTATAAACGTGCACGACGTTGCGCCTTAGCAATCGCTAAACCAATCTCCTGAAGTTACTGACGATGCTGGAAGCACAGTCAGCCTGACCACGAAGGTCTATTCCTGCAAGCAATCGAAGAACGAGCAAGAATATGATAAAGCAATCTGAATATTGCAAATAAATATGAAGTATTGATAATGGTGGGGATCCGGAAGCGGTCTTGGTCTGGTCGTTGGACACAAACGAAGTACACGAAGTTGCAATGGCTAACTTTTAACTAAACAAATCCCAAGGAAAAGCTACTAGATGGATCTACTTATATAGGAGCAAGGGGTGGCGGCCAAGGAGGTGGGAGGACATCCCAAGGCAGCCTAAAACTAAATCTAGGTCGTACAAGGCCAATGGGCCCAAGTGGAGGTGATGTAACACCTTTGGACTTGTAGTTTGACTCGGATTCTGCTGCAGCATCAGATTGTTTCGTCCACAACTCAACACTCCGGACGAATTTGAAGGTGATTC
>NW_021268802.1:0-790 GCF_002162155.2 Triticum dicoccoides
AGTTTTTTTATTTTTTCCTTCAAGAAATTGTTTTCTTCTTCAACTAAATTTAACCTCTCGACAATAGGGTCGGTTGGAATTTCCGGTTCAACAACCTCCTAGATAAATAAAATCTATGTCACGTTGGTCGGCATAATTTTCATAAACAATAAATGAACCAATAGTTATGAAAAGATAATATATACCACATCCGAATCATAGACAGGACGAGGGCCGACGGGGGCGGATACCAAAACCATCGGCGCACTATATAAGATGCAATAATAAAAGTAAGAAAATAATACAAGTATCTATCTAAACAAACAAGTAATAATATTTTTCCTTTCAGAAAGAAGATAAGAACAAGAGGCTCACCACGGTGGTGCCGGCGATGAGATCGGCGCGGGTGATCGACGGCGGTGAAGACGGGGACGGGGCGTGACGGACCGCTAAACCTAGATAAATATTGAGGAAAATGGAGCTTGGCGGTCAAGCTTGGAGAGGAGAAACCTTAAGTAGTGTGGCTCGGGCATTCCATCGAACACCTTGTGTGCATAGGAGGTGAGCTAGAGCACCACCAAGCCCTCTCCCCCTCGGCCAAAAAAAACAGAGCAGTCTGCTCTGCTCTTGTGCGAGGGGATATATATAGGCACCACTATTGGTCCCGGTTGGTGGCATGAACCGGGACTAAAGGTAACCCTTTTGGTCCCGGTTCATGCCACCAACCGGGACCAATAGTGGTGGGCTAGGAGCCAGGACCATTGGTCCCGGTTCGTCCCACCAACCGGGACCAAAAGGTCCGGACGAACCG
>NW_021268803.1:0-804 GCF_002162155.2 Triticum dicoccoides
CATTTGCTGAAACTTATCATGAAGCTCCTTGTTCGATAAATTCTCCCAGTCAATCTCGTCGGCTTGTGATCCTGGCATGGTTAGCAGCAATAGAAACACACAAGAATATGATCCTACAGACTACGAACAAGTGGTGGTGGTGGGTGTCACAAATCCGTCAAGCAAATCTCAAATTCTTACCAGTTCTTACCCAGCAGCAGGCGGTGATCGGCAACCGTTGTAGTCAAAAACTCTCAAAGCGTGGATAGAGCGATTACCAGGGAGAGTCAAACGCACGACGTAGATGTATGTGGAGCTGGGAAGGCTTATAATATGGTAGCAAAAAGGGTCAGCAATAATCAATTCAGAGATGCAAAGTTGAATAAACGCTCAACGACGGTACTGTGCTGGTCCTAGGCTAGACTGTGCTAGAGACGCGAGCCTAGAACACTAACAAAATCACGGCGCGGCACGTAAACAAGGGAAAAGCACACTCTGGAAATTTATTTTTCGCTCTTTTTTTTTGCGCTCTTTTTTTTTGCGCTGCTTTTTTTTTTTTGCGAAAAATCACTATAATGGCGAGTGTCTCAAAACTCTTCTTAGCTCAAACTGACAGGATGGGCACGAAATTTTTTTGACCAATTTTTTTTTTGACTGTCCGGACCCAAAAACTGGAAACGGGTCAAAAAAAACTTCCTATAATGGCACCTGTCTCAAAACACTCAGAAACACCTAAAAATAGGATAGCCAGAAATTTTTTCGAAAAATGCGTTTTCGAAAAATTTTGGGCCTAAACGGAGCGTGGCTACCCGACTCTTTTTTTTT
>NW_021268804.1:0-1433 GCF_002162155.2 Triticum dicoccoides
GCCTCATAGGTCTTTCACAAAGCACATACCTTGATAAGATATTGAAGAAGTTCAATATGGATCAGTCTAAGAAGGGGTTCTTGCCTGTGTTGCAAGGTGTGAAATTGAGCTCAGCTCAATGTCCGACCATGGCAGAAGATATAGAAGAGATGAGCGTCATCCCCTATGCCTCAGCCATAGGTTCTATTATGAATGCCATGCTGTGTACCAGACCTGATGTAAACCTTGCCGTAAGTTTGGTAGGAAGGTACCAAAGTAATCCTGGCAAGGAACACTGGACAGCGGTCAAGAATATCCTGAAGTACCTGAAAAGGACTAAGGAAATGTTTCTCGTTTATGGAGGTGACGAAGAGCTCGTCGTAAAGGGTTACGTCGACGCTAGCTTCGACACAGATCTGGATGACTCTAAGTCACAGACCGGATACGTGTATAGTTTGAATGGTGGGGCAGTAAGCTGGTGCAGTTGCAAGCAGAGCGTCGTGGTGGGATCTACATGTGAAGCGGAGTACATGGCAGCCTCGGAGGCAGCGCATGAAGCAATTTGGGTGAAGGAGTTCATCACCGACCTAGGATGCGTCGGGGCCAATCAAACTCTTTTGTGACAACACTGGAGCTATTGCACTTGCCAAGGAGCCCAGGTTTCACAAGAAGACAAGGCACATCAAGCGTCGCTTCAACTCCATTCGTGAAAATGTTCAAGATGGAGACATAGAGATTTGTAAAGTACATACGGACCTGAATGTAGCAGATCCGTTGACTAAACCTCTCCCTAGGGCAAAACATGATCAACACCAGAATTCCATGGGTGTTCGACTCATCACAATGTAACTAGATTATTGACTCTAGTACAAGTGGGAGACTGTTGGAAATATGCCCTAGGGGCAATAATAAAAGCATTATTATTATATTTCCTTGTTCATGATAATTGTCTTTATTCATGCTATAATTGTGTTATTTGGAAATCGTAATGCATGTGTGAATAACAGACACCAACATGTCCCTAGTGAGCCTGTAGTTGACTAGCTCGTTGATCAACAGATAGTCATGGTTTCCTGACTATGGACGTTGGATGTCATTGATAATGAGATCACATCATTAGGAGAATGATGTGATGGACAAGACCCAATCCTAAACATCGTGTTCGGTGCTAGGATCTCCGGTGATTTGGATCACGTCGTGTTCGACTACCTCATCCCCGTTCTTTGAACGCTTCCGCTGCGATCTACAAAGGTATGTAGATGCATCCGATCACTCGTTGCTAGATGAACTCATAGATGGATCTTGGTGAAACCGTAGGAAAATTTTTGTTTTCTGCAACGTTCCCCAACACGAGTCCCCTTAACAAATAGGGGACAAGGCATACCCGCTCTCCCTTAGTGGGGTTCGGAAAGCTCTCCGCTTGCTCCCCGCCATTATAGGTGGCAAGCCCGTCT
>NW_021268805.1:0-2001 GCF_002162155.2 Triticum dicoccoides
TTGGGAAGTGCACCTTTTGCACCGACCGAGTATCTTTTCTTGGCTATGTTGTTACTCCACAGGGAATTGAAGTTGACAAAGCCAAGATTGAAGCTATTGAGAGTTGGCCGCGGCCCAAAACGGTCACACAAGTGAGGAGTTTTGATGTAGGGCGGAACCCTAAGTGGTCGATCTTTCACGTTTGGAGGGATCCCACGGGAGAAACACGAGAAACGCGCAGAAATCACAAAGGGGGACACGAGGGAAACGAGAGGGAATCACTAAACCGAACAAGAATCGATTACACGAGTGCTAGATCATCTCACACATAAGGTAACACATGGTCCACAATCAACAAAGGGAAAGGATACAACGGAACCGTTCTTCTCCAAGAGGAGGCCTTGATGTTCTTCCCTAAAGAGGGGTCTTGAATCCGCTTGGGGATCTTCTCCGGAGAGGTCCTGATCTCCGAGGAGAAGTATCCAAGTGGATGAGCAAAGGCTCTCACACAAAATGAGCTAATCCAATGCTCAGTCTCAAAAGGAGGAGGAGGAGTCCTATTTATAGGCTAGGGGGGCGAAGGGGTTCATGGGCTCAGCCCAACACGCGCACACAGGCGCTGGCCGGATGATCCGGGTCCGGAGCCGGATGATCCGGGCTGGTCCGGATGGTCCGGGTGGAGGCCCGGATGATCCGGGGACTCGGCTGGTGGAGGCGCAGGGCCGGATGTCCGGCTGGCGGTCCGGACGTCCTGGCAGGGTCCAGATGATCTGGGACAGGGTCCGGACGATCTGGCTTCAGGGGGGAGGCTTCTGTAGTCTTCGGTCGAATTAGCCGGATCGTCCGGATGGGGGTCCGGATCGTCCGGGCTCTGTCCGGATCATCCGGGCCGTCATCCGGATCGTCCGGCCAGACTGGTCCTTGGCGCTTTTCCTCTCCGTCTTCACATATGTCTTCCGCTTCCGGTTCTCCTTGCTTCCTAGCTTCTTCACGGTGAACTCCTTGGTACCTGAGTATGCATAGCGTTTCCGTTTGAGGTAGTAACCATGTCTCATGTGAATCAAAAGGGAATTGAGAGAGGAGAGATGTCACCTCGGTTTCGAGAGCTCTTGCACATGCTCGAGTCATAGGTCCAAGTGGTGTTGTAGGGGATGTAGATGCGTCCATGGGGATGATCATGGGATGCTCCGCATCATCTCCCCCCCTTGTGAAAGATCCGACCTCGGATCGAAATCTTCATCACCATGGTACGGGGACAGATCGGAGACGTTGAAGATGTCGCTCACGTTGTACTTGTCGCGTGGGAGGTCAATCTTGTAAGCGTTGTTGTTGTAGCGTGCTAGTACCTTGAATGGTCCGTCGGCTCGAGGGAGAAGCTTGGACTTGCGTTCGTTGGGTAAGCGGTCCTTTCGAAGGTGTAGCCACACTAGGTCTCCAATGTTGAATATCATGGGTTGCTTGTTGATGTTGAGCTTGGACGCTAGTCGTTGTACTTGGTGTTCGATGGTGTGCCTTGTATCCTCATGCATCTTCTTGATGTAGCTTGCTCGTGCACTCGCATCCATGTTGGTGCGCTCTTGTAGAGGAAGAGGTAGTATGTCCAATGGTGACAACGGGTTGAAGCCGTAGACGACCTCGAAGGGGGACTTGCCGGTAGTTGAATGTCTTGCACGGTTGTAGGTGTACTCGGCGATGTGTAGACACGCCTCCCACTCCTTGATGTTCTTCTTGATCAACACACGAAGTAGAGTGGATAGTGTCCGGTTCGTCACCTCCGTTTGGCCGTCGGTTTGAGGATGATATGCGGATGAGAACAAGAGCTTGATTCCGAGCTTGGCGCATAGAGTCTTCCAAAAGTAACTCAAGAACTTGACATCTCGGTCGGAGACGATTGTCTTTGGTACTCCATGGAGGCGCAAGATTTCCCTACAAAAGAGATTGGCAATATGTGAAGCATCGTCTATCTTGTTGCAAGGAATGAAATGTGCCATCTTAGAAAATCGGTCCACAACGACAAACACG
>NW_021268806.1:0-875 GCF_002162155.2 Triticum dicoccoides
GTCGCCGTTCCCCTCTTCGGGCTCCGATCATCGTCGCCGTCGAATTCGTCGTCTCCGGCGCGTCCCCGAGCCCGCTTCGACGCCCACTGCAACCGCGGTGAGCCCCCGGATCGTTTCCCCCTTCTCCCCTGGTCTCTTTCGACCTCTAGGCCCTAGCTCCACCTTGGCCGAGAGCTCCACGCCGCCGGCGATGTCGCCGTCGTGGCCACGGTCGCCGTAGCGCCCAACCGAGCACACCATCGTGCTCCACACCTCACCAGGAGCACGTAGCACGCACCAACACCTCTTCTAACGCCCTGCAACGCCGATTCCGACCGCACCCGAACTCCGGCCGCCGCAGCCGAGCTCGCCGCCGTCAACTCCGGCCACCCCGAGCCAACCACCACCACCAATAGTCGCGGCTCAACCTCAGCAACACGTAGATGCCTTCCGCCGTCCATTTGGTTGCCGGAATGGCAAAAAGCACTTTCGCCGCCGTCTCGGACCTCGCCGGCGTCAAGTCGCCGGTGGGGTTTGACTTGTCCGACCTGGGGTTTGACCTCCCAGGGTCACTGACGCGTGGGCCCTGTCGGCCAGGTGGTTAGATTAGCGCTAAACTACTGTTAGTCAACCCCCCCTGACACTGACAGTGGGCCCCAGCGCCACTAATCCCTAATTAGGATTAATTTAATCCTGTTTAACCCCCCTGTCACTGACGTGTGGGCCCCACACGTCAGGTTTGACCTCAGCCAGCCGCAGTTGACCACTGACGTCATGCTGACGTCATGCTGGCGCAATAATTATATTTCTGGATTTAATTTAAATCAGGAAATTCCAGAATATTATTTAAACTTCAAAAATTCATAACTTTTATTCTGTAACTCCAAATTGGACAA
>NW_021268807.1:0-1244 GCF_002162155.2 Triticum dicoccoides
GAACCCCGTGGTGCGTTTACGTTTCGGTCATCAACACTCACAATTTTGGCTGATTCTGGTCCGTTTCGTGCACTATTACTCGCCGCTTTGGGGTCCCAGAGCGATTTCCATGGTTGTTGAACTCCAAGGTGCACTTACGTGTCTGTCATCAACATTCATAGTTTTTGCCAATTCTGGCCCGTTTCTTGGACTATTACTCTGTTTTGGCGTCCCGGTGTGATTTCCATGATTGACGAACACCGGGGTGCGTTTATGTGTCGGTTAGCAACACTCGCATTTTGGGCCGCTTCTGGCCCGTTTCGTCGACTATTACTCACCGTTTTGGGGCCCCAAAGCGATTTCCATGGTTGTTGAACCCCATGGTGCGCTTCGTGTCGATCATCAACAATCGCAGTTTGGGCCGATTTTGGCCCGTTTCTTGCACTATTAATTAGTTTTGGGCGTCCCGCAGTGATTTCCACGATTGACGAAATCCGTGGTGCGTTTACATGTCAGTCATCAACACACAATTTTGGTCGACTCTGGTCCATTTCGTGCACGATTATTCACCATTTTGGCGTCCCAGAGCGATTTCCATGATTGAAAATTCCCGGGGTGCGTTTGCGTGTCTGTCCTCAACACTCACAGTTTGGGCCAATTCTGACGCGATTCGAGGACTATTACTCAACATTTAGGGGTCCCGAAGCAATTTCCATAGTTGTCGAACCCCAAAATGCATTTACGTGCCGGTCATGAACACTCAGAGTTGTGGCCGATTCTGGCCCGTTTCGTGGACTATTACTCACTGTTTGGGGTCCCGGTGTGACTTGCGCAATTAACAAACCCCGGGGTGCGTTTACGTGTCGATCATCAACACTCGCAGTTTCGGCCGATTCGGGCTCGTTTTGTGGCACTCGCAGTTTTGGCCGATTCTGGCCCGTTTCATGGACTATTACTCACAGGTTTGGGGTCCCGGAGTGCTTTCCTTGATTAACAAACCCCGGGGTGCGTTTACGTGTCGGTCATCAACACGCATGGTTTTTGTCGATTCTGACTCGTTTCGTGGACTATTACTCACCGTTTTGGGGTCCCGAAGAGATTTCCATAGTTGTTGAACCCCAAGGTGCGCTTACATGTATGTCATCAACAATCGCAGTTTGGGCCGAATTTTGGCCCATTTCTTGGACTATTACTTAGTTTCGGGGGTCCTGGTGTGATTTCCACAATTTACGAACCCCGTGGTGCGTTTACGTTTCGGTCATCAA
>NW_021268808.1:0-1083 GCF_002162155.2 Triticum dicoccoides
TTGTTAATTGCGCAAGTCACACCGGGACCCCAAACAGTGAGTAATAGTCCACGAAACGGGCCAGAATCGGCCACAACTGTGAGTGTTCATGACCGGCACGTAAACGCATTTTGGGGTTCAACAACTATGGAAATTGCTTCGGGACCCCTAAATGTTGAGTAATAGTCCTCGAATCGCGTCAGAATTGGCCCAAACTGTGAGTGTTGAGGACAGACACGCAAACGCACCCCGGGAATTTTCAATCATGGAAATCGCTCTGGGACGCCAAAATGGTGAATAATCGTGCACGAAATGGACCAGAGTCGACCAAAATTGTGTGTTGATGACTGACATGTAAACGCACCACGGATTTCGTCAATCGTGGAAATCACTGCGGGACGCCCAAAACTAATTAATAGTGCAAGAAACGGGCCAAAATCGGCCCAAACTGCGATTGTTGATGATCGACACGAAGCACACCATGGGGTTCAACAACCATGGAAATCGCTTTGGGGCCCCAAAACGGTGAGTAATAGTCGACGAAACGGGCCAGAAGCGGCCCAAAATGCGAGTGTTGCTAACCGACACATAAACGCACCCCAGTGTTCGTCAATCATGGAAATCACACCGGGACGCCAAAACAGAGTAATAGTCCAAGAAACGAGCCAGAATTGGCAAAAACTATGAATGTTGATGACAGACACGTAAGTGCACCTTGGAGTTCAACAACCATGGAAATCGCTCTGGGACCCCAAAGCGGCGAGTAATAGTGCACGAAACGGACCAGAATCGGCCAAAATTGTGAGTGTTGATGACCGAAACGTAAACGCACCACGGGGTTCGTAAATTGTGGAAATCACTCCAGGACCCCCGAAACTAAGTAATAGTCCAAGAAATGGGCCAAAATTCGGCCCAAACTGCGATTGTTGATGACATACATGTAAGCGCACCTTGGGGTTCAACAACTATGGAAATCTCTTCGGGACCCCAAAACGGTGAGTAATAGTCCACGAAACGAGTCAGAATCGACAAAAACCATGCGTGTTGATGACCGATACGTAAACGCACCCCGGGGTTTGTTAATCAAGGAAAGCACTCCGGGAC
>NW_021268809.1:0-1044 GCF_002162155.2 Triticum dicoccoides
CCCCTAGATGGGTTCTAGGGGGCCGGCCCCCTTCTCCCTTCCCCCTATAAATAGAGGGGTGAGGGGAGGGCAGCCGTACCACCCTCCAAGGCGCAGCCCTCCCCTCCCCAACACCTCTCCTCCTCCGTTGTGCGCTTGGCGAAGCCCTGTCGGAGTACTGCCTCTCCACCATCACCACGCCGTCGTGCTGCCGGTGGAGCTGTCTTCCTCAACCTCTCCTTTCCCCTTGCTGGATCAAGAAGGAGGAGACGTCTCCCGTCCCGTACGTGTGTTGAACGCGGAGGTGCTGTCCGTTCAGCACTTGGTCATCGGTGATTCGAATCACGTCGAGTACGACTACATCATCACCTTGCAAGCTTCCGCACGCGATCTACAAGTGGTATGTAGATGCAAACTCTCTCCCTTGACTCGTTGCTTAGATGAACTCATAGATGGTTCTTGGTGAAACCGTAGGAAAAATTTTAATTTTCTGCAACGTTCCCCAACAGTGGCATCATGAGCTAGGTCTATGCGTAGTTCTCTTTGCACGAGTAGAACACAATTTTGTTGTGGGCGTGGATTTTGTCATCTTACTTGCCTCTACTAGTCTTTTCTTGCTCAATGGTATTGTGGGATGAAGCGTCCCGGACCAACCTTACACGTACGCTTACGTGAGACCGGTTCCACCGACTGACATGCACTAGTTGCATAAGGTGGCTGGCGGGTGTCTGTCTCTCCCACCTTAGTTGGAGCGGAATCGATGAACAGGGCCCTTATGAAGGGTAAATAGAAGTTGACAAAATCACGTTGTGGTAATTCGTAGGTAAGAAAACGTTCTTGCTAGAACCCAATTGCAGCCACGTAAAAGATGCAACAACAATTAGAGGACGTCTAACTTGTTTTTGCAGCGATTGATCATGTGATGTGATATGGCCAGAAGTTGTGATGAATGATGAATTGTGATGTATGAGATCATGTTCTTTGTAATAGGATTCACGACTTGCATGTCGATGAGTATGACAACCGGCAGGAGCCATAGGAGTTGTCATTATTTTTTGTATGACC
>NW_021268810.1:0-1210 GCF_002162155.2 Triticum dicoccoides
CATAGAACAAAGTTCCTCACCTTCCCAATTGGGATGACGATTTAACACCAAAGGAATAAGTAATAGCACACATAGCTTTCACATCATACAGAAGTGCTGATCCCATTGTTTGTATCGCCAAACTAAATATTCCAGCAATTGATACACTATAAAAAGTTGAGGAACAGAACCAATCTAGAACATGTAAAATCAGATCTACAGAGCATGAGCGACGTTTTGGGGAGAGGAACAAAACGGATCTAGAACATGGAAAATCTAGAACCAAAATTCAAGGAACACCCATCTCTTTTTTTTTAGAAACATGAACAAGCCAAGCCTGTTGACCCCTCTCTCCTTGTCATAGGCTGTTGCATGTCGCTCGTGCCATAGGAGTTTTAAATAATCATATATATATATCTATACCTAATATTAAAAGACGGAAGATTTCATGGTTCTCCATACGTTAATTACGTGTTTTACTCCGCAATCATCGGCCTAGGCCACACATGTCGCTGATTGGACCTTGGCTCACGCTGGCTCCTCGGCAAGCCTAGCTCGGCCACGCACGAAACAACCAGAAACGAACCTGTCTCAAAGAAAAAACCGAAACAAACCTGCACGCACACAAACCATTAGGGCTGACTCATAAAAAAACCACCTCACATACGTGTCGCCGCCTAATTCTAAAATTCCATCTCCTTGATCCCCCGTCCTACGACCCTACGGGAGGCACCGCCGCAGGCAGGGGCCCAACGGCCGCCACGAGGCTCCCCGGTCGACATAGCCGTCCGTCCGTGCTCCGAGCCCGACGATTCTCTGGCTTATCACCGTTCTTTCGTGCCGCCCCCAGCGTTGCTCGCCGCCGGCCCAGATCGGCGAAGTACGCATCGCCCCACCATGCCCCTCATCAGATCCCCGTCCTCCCGATCACGCCATGCCGTCGCAGGTCCTATGCGTCATCAGCCCATGATGCCGCCCCAAGCTCTATGAACTATTTGCCGAGGGAGTGCTTGGCCTGCACTGACAAGCTCAGCCAGAACGTCATCGAGTCTGATGTCGGACTCGACGTTAACCATGGTCACTCACCCCATAAGGTTTCTTTCTCCTCCTCCATTAAAGGTTGTGCTACGCCCGAAGAAGAAGCATGATGCACTTAATTGATTCACCCATTTGTGTTACCTTGCAATGGTGCCTCTTCTCCCTCGCCTGCTCTGACAGTGGTGTTTTGGGC
>NW_021268811.1:0-1163 GCF_002162155.2 Triticum dicoccoides
AATCTCTAATCACCCCTCATCATTCCAAATCATCTAACTTCCCGGACGGTCACCCATCCTCTCACTACTCCAGCCTGAGCACGCTTAACTTCCGGGTTCTATTCTCCCTCGTTTCCAAGTCTGCACTTGTTGTTTTCCTGACAATAGTAAGATGTCAATCCTATTAACCTCAGGAATTTAGCTTGAGCATGAAGTCACACATTTCACTATTTGAGTTTGAAACTATTGTTCTAAAAAATTAGTAACACTAATATTTCTTGAATAATTAGTTTGACCACAGTTTGACCACAGTTTGGCCATAGTTTGACCAGATTTGACCAAAATTCAAAAAAACTAAAATAATTATTTAGTAACACTAATATTCTAGAATAATTAGTTTGACCATTGTTTGACCACAGTTTGACCACACAGTTTGAAATTTTTTCGATTTTTTCCACTCTAGATCTTAAAAGCCCCGTAACTTTTTTCTGTTAGGTTTTTGAGGATTTTAAAAATGTTTAACAGGGTTCCCCCAGTTAAATTTGGATGTAACTTTTCGAGTAGATGATTTTTCATATAAAAAACTTTTTCATCCGAGTTAGTATGCAAAAGTTATGCCCATTTTTACAAATTCTCGAGAGATTTTGCAAATAAAGTCGAAATTCATATTTGCAAATTTTCCCAACAACTAGACCACATATCACATGGGAAACTTATTTTCTTTTATTTTTTTGACATTTTCATCATTTTTTAAATGAAAAGGCGATCCAAGGGGGGCGGGGGGCGGTAGAGTTTGAAAATGGGACCTTTAGTAGTAGCGCGGTTTTTTACCCCCTCGCTACTACTATGACACCACTTAGTAGTAGCGAGGGCTAAAAACCAACGCTACTGCTATCAAACTTAGTAGTAGCGAGGTTTTCAAAACCCGCGCTACTACTATGGCATATGTCCCGGGGGGCACGGTAGAGACTGCTTAGTAGTAGCGAGGGTTAAAAACCCTCGCTACTGCTATCAACTTAGTAGTAGCGAGGTTTTTAAACCTCGCTACTACTAAGTTGATAGCAGTAGCGCGGGTTTTTAACCCTCGCTACTAGTAACTTTCTGTGTATAGGCTTTTCCCTAGTAGTGCTACTTAATTGTAAGCTGGGGAGCTTTCCAATTAAGTACCTTGGGCTTCCTATTTC
>NW_021268812.1:0-2527 GCF_002162155.2 Triticum dicoccoides
CATCATCATCATCAGGTTGCTCTTGATAGAACACTCCCTCGTATGTCATGGGGTTAATGTTGTAGTAATCGTCTTCATTCGGGTTCGGCAGCTTACCATGTGGCGACACCTTGAACACAACTTCCCAACCCTTTAGGTACTCTTTCTGGCATGGGTAAGGCAGATAATATACTTGTGTCGCATGGGTAGCCGCAATGAAGAGATCGGCTCCGGCATAGACGGTTGATGGTTTAACTTCGACCAAACCAATGGAAGGCGTATGTTTTACCCCCTCCCGCGGATCGAACCATCGACATTTGAACACAGGCAGACTTAGGGTCTCGCACCCCTGGTGGAATTTAATCTCGTATATATTTTGTCCCTTCCGTAGTAGTCTACTGAATTTTGACCGGGGGTGTACACTCCGGTATTTATAGTTTTGGGATCAGGCCGGCTGTTCTGGTGCTCCTCTGTATGGAAGTGATACCCATTCACATCATACTTTTTACATGTCATGACGGCAGGGTCAAAACCCATGGAAACCCATCTCAATTCATCATCCATAGATATGTTCAGAACTTTTCCCTACAAGTATAATTGAAATTGTTGCATGCATTAGTTAACTAATAAATGATGAACTAGGTATTTAATAGGGGAGTGTGGAAAATTACTTTCTCCATGAACCAAGCAACAAAATTTTTACGTCCAGGGTTTCCATGACGGAGAAGAGTAAGTGCCTCCGCCTAAGTAGGAGGATTCATTCCCGTCCATTCCTCTTGAACGAAATCACTAGAAAAAAGAAATGCGGTGTTAGACCGGGACTAAGTGAACATAGAACATGATGATGTGGAATACATAAAGGAATGGTGTGGTGGTATTACCTCATCCACACTTCCTCAACTTCCTTGATGTTGTGCAAGATATAGAACATGAGGTCCTCCTACACTTGTCGTGGCATGTTATAAGGTTTCGAGGCCCCAGCCCTCCCACCTTGCGCGTTGAATAGATGGAGCCTGGGTTGATACTTCGGCTCTTCTATATTGTATGGAGGCACCTTGTTATGCAGATGGGAAACGTGGTCTAGATAGTATGATGTCCTGAGGTCTGACACCTCCTCTAGGATAACTGCCTCAGCTATGTAAGCTTCAATCTTAGCTTTGTTTCCACATTTCTGTCGGAGATGCTTGTTCTGTCTCTCAAGGACGTACTGCCAGCGATTCTGCACAGGCCCTCCCAACAATACCTCGTTTGCGAGGTGCAGGATGAGATGTGTCATCGGTGTAAAGACGAAGCCTGGCGGAAATATCTTCTCTAGCTTGACTATCAACTCCGGTGCCTTCTTATGCAATTTTTCAATCACGTCTACTTACTTCTTTAGCACAGAGCGTGCGGAAGAAATGGCTTAGCTCGGCAAGCACTCGCCAGACATGCTCGGGGACATAGCCTCGAACCATCACCGGCATTATCCGCTCAATCCATACATGGTAGTCATGACTCTTCAGGCCGGTCACTTTGCCCGTTGAAAGATTGACTCCCTTACTTATATTTGATGCATAACCATCGGTGAACTTCAAAATGTGTTTCAGCCAGATAAGTACTTCCTTTTTTCTGGCAGTTTAAGGACATAGTCAGCATCTGGATTGAACCAGTTTTTTCGACCGCCTGTGGGAGGCTTCATGTTCAGACATGGTCTATCACAAATTCTCTGTTGATCGGCTCTAGCTTTAACGTTATCCGTTGTCTTATCATGAATGTTGAGGATCGTGTGGAAAAGGGACTCTGCCACATTCTTTTCGGTGTGCATCACATCGATATTGTAAGGAAGTTTGAGGTCCTTGAAATAGGGAAGCTACGAGAAGGGGGTAATGTGAGTCCAGTTGCGCGTCTCACCATATCCCTCGAAGCCTTTGGCTTTGGCTTTGGCTTTGCCTTTGACTTTAGGCTGGAGAGCTTTTAGCTGAGCAAGAACATCTGCCCCCGAAAATGTTGGAATCTCGGTTACTTCATGAACAACCCGGCCTTTCGTGAAGTTCTTCTTGTCTTCCCTGTCTGGATGGTCTGGAGGGAGGAACTGTCGATGCCGGTCAAAGGCTACATACTTGCCACCCTTACTCAGCCCAATCATTCACAGAGCCTGCATGCACACTGGGCATGGCATCTTCCCACTTGTACACCATCCACAGAATAGAGCATAGCCGGGAAAGTCATGCATGCAATAGTGCAACCAAACTTTCATCAAGAAATTTATCTGCAGATCCCGGTCGTATGTCAACATCAGGAAGTACCAAGAATGGTGCAAAGCATCCACCAGTGGCTGCATAAACACACCCAATTGCTTCCCCGGATAATCAGGCCCCGGAATGATGAGCGACAAGAACATGGTCTTGCGTTGCATTAGGGCACCGGGAGGAAGATTGAGCGGAATTACAAACACGGGCCAGCAGTTGTATGGATTGGACGACATACCATATGGATTCAACCCATCACCTGATATGGCTATTCTGACATTCCCAGCCTTGGCTGCTTCCTCGGGGTATTCTTCATCGAA
>NW_021268813.1:0-1025 GCF_002162155.2 Triticum dicoccoides
TCTTCACGCCAAAGTGTCCCATTAATCCTCCTCCATGCGCCTCCTGCAACAACAAAAGACGAACGGAGCTAGCTGGAATGCATAGCTTGTTAGCACGAAACACAAATCCATCGTTAACAACAAACTTGTTCCACATTCTTCCTTCTTTACAATTCTGCATTACATCTTTAAAATCAGCATCATGCACATATTGATCTTTGATGGTCTCCAAACCAAATATTTTGAAGTCAAGTTGTGAAAGCATAGTATAGCGACGAGACAATGCATCAGCAATAACATTTTCTTTTCCCTTCTTGTGTTTAATAACATAAGGGAAAGTCTCAATGAATTCAACCCATTTAGCATGTCTACGATTCAGTTTAGCTTGACTTTTAATATGTTTCAAAGATTCATGATCAGAATGTATAACAAATTCTTTGGGCCATAAATAATGTTGCGATGTTTCTAAAGTCCGAACAAGAGCATATAATTCTTTATCATAAGTAGAATAATTCAGACTAGGCCCACTCAATTTTTCAGAAAAGTATGCAACAGGTTTGCCATCTTGTAATAACACACCTCCTAATCCAATTCCACTAGCATCACATTCAAGCTCAAAAGTCTTATTAAAATCAGGAAGTTGGAGTAAAGGAGCATGTGCCAACTTATCTTTCAATACCATGAAGGCTTCTTCCTGTGCGGTACCCCAAAGAAAAGGCACATCTTTCTTTGTAAGCTCATTGAGAGGTGCAGCAATGGTGCTGAAATCTCTCACAAAACGCCTATAGAATCCAGCGAGGCCAAGAAAACTCCTCACTTGTGTGACCGTTTTGGGCTGCGGCCAACTCTCAATAGCTTCAATCTTGGCTTTATCAACTTCAATTCCCTGTGGAGTAACAACATAGCCAAGAAAAGATACTCGGTCGGTGCAAAAGGTGCACTTCCCAAGATTACCAAACAAACGTGCATCACGTAGAGCAATAAAAACAGCACGTAAATGTTCCAAATGTTCCTCCAAAGATCTGCTATAAATCAATATGTCATCA
>NW_021268814.1:0-2830 GCF_002162155.2 Triticum dicoccoides
CGGGCCATGTGGATATGAAGGAGATAATCCTTGATCCATACCGCAGGATCTGTTGTGCCATCGTATGACTCAATGTTTACGGGTTTGAAACCCTCGGGGATTTTATGATCCATTACTTCATCTGTGAAGCATAGTGGGTGTGCGGCGCCTCTGTACTGGGCTATATCACGACGTAGCTCAAATGAGCTTTGTCTATTGTGTTCGGCCCGGCCGGATTTACTGTATCTGGCATGACGATTATCGTCTTGTGTCGTGGGGCGCCTACGTGATCTGTAGATCGATCTTGTTTGCCTTGCCTTGTCCTCCAATATATCTCGCAGGTCTGGCGCACTTTCCCGTGCCTTGGTGTGTTTAGAGCGACGCCGGGGTGCGGCTTGAGTGGAGGGCCGAGAGGCCTCTCTGTCGCGGCCACGAGGTGGCCCGTCAGCCGCATCATGCGCTAGTGATGTAGGTGCTTCCTCCTCCAATCGGGGTAGCAACCTGCGCTTTGGGTAGCTCTTGGAGGGGCGTTCGAGTTCATACTCTTCGGCCGGAAGTACTTCAGTCCATCTGTCAGCTAGCAAGTCTTGATCAGCTCTAAGCTATTGATGTTTTTTCTTGAGGCTACTCGCAGTGGCCATAAGCCTGCGCTTGAAGCGCTCCTGCTCGATGGGATCCTCAGGCACGACAAATTCGTCGTCGTCAAGGCTTGCCTCGTCTTCGGAGGGAGGCATGTAATTATCGTCCTCGACCTCTCTATCTATCGCTCTCTCATGAGGGCTGGCTTCTCCATCCTCCTGTGCTGAATCTTGCTGGAGGGGGTTTTCTTCGGCACTATCCGGAGTGTTATTATCTCCTGTGCCGGAATCACCATTTTTGCTTTGGCGGGATTTAGAGCGGCGGCGCTAACGCCGATGCTTAGGCTGTTTCTTGGAGGGGTCATCCTCCGTTGTTCCATCACCATCGCCTTCTTTTGGGGTGTCCACCATGTATATGTCATATGACGAGGTGGCTTTTCAGTGCCCTATAGGCGCTGGTTCCTGATCGTCTCCTGCATCGGCGTCCATACCGTCGATGTCTTCGGAGTCGAAGTCGAGCATGTCGGTTAAATCATCGACAGTGGCTACAAAGTGGGTGGTGGGTGGGCTTTGAATTTCTTCATCATCCGCATCCCAACCTTGCTGACCGTAGTCCGGCCAGGGCTCTCCTGATAAAGAGAGAGACTTTAGTGAATTCAAAATATCGCTGAAGGGCGAGTGCTGAAAGATGTCCGCGGCGGTGAACTCCATAATCGGCGCCCAATCGGATTCGATCGGCATGGGCGCGGGGGGCTCGGAGTCCGGAGAGGAGTACGGCACCTTGGAGTCATGGGCTTCGCAGGGGACAAAGCTGGTGTTCGGCTCGATAGCCGTAGAGATTGCAGCCTCCGAGGCGGCGTCCAACCACCCGTCCTCGATCGGCGCAATTGGCTCCGAACTAAGGGTCGGAGCTGATGCGGGTGCGGCCTCCAGGACACTGTTCGGCGGCAGAGCTAAATCATGCCCTTTGTGAGAGTGCGGCGTGCTCGGCTGTGGCTCGAATCTGTCGAAGATCAAGTCCCCGCGGATGTCAGCCGTGTAGTTCAGACTTCCAAATCTGACCTGATGGCCAGGGGCGTAGCTTTCAATCTACTCCAGATGGCCAAGTGAATTGGCCCGCAGTGCGAAGCCGCCGAATATGAAGATCTGACCGGGGAGAAAAGTCTCACCCTGGACAGCGTCGTTGTTGATGATCGGAGGAGCCATCGGGCCTAAAAGTGACGACACAGAGGAACTCTCAATGAAAGCACCATTGTCGCTGTCAAGACCTGCAGATCTCGGGTAGGGGGTCCCGAACTGTGCGTCTAGGTGGATGGTAACAGGAGACAAGGGACACGATGTTTTTACCCAGGTTCGGGCCCTCTCGATGGAGGTAAAACCCTACTCCTGCTTGATTAATATTGATGATATGGGTAGTACAAGAGTAGATCTACCACGAGATCAAGGAGGCTAAACCCTAGAAGCTAGCCTATGGTATGATTATTGTTCTTGTTGTGTCCTACGGACTAAAACCCTCCGGTTTATATAGACATCGAAGAGGGCTAGGGTTACACAGAGTCGGTTACAATGGTAGGAGATCTACATATCCGTATCGCCAAGCTTGCCTTCCACGCCAAGGAAAGTCCCTTCCGGACACGGGACAAAGTCTTCAATCTTGTATCTTCATAGTCCAGGAGTCCGGCCGAAGGTATAGTCCGGCTATTCGGACACCCCCTAATCCAGGACTCCCTCACACGTGTTCCTGTTTCTAGAACATACGTGTACATGATGAGCACATCTCCCCTACTCCACCATCACAGGTGCTTGCTCTTACTTGGAACCATTATACGTGGTTGCGTTTTCCGTATGATGTCTAGTTTGTATTGCTTCTGATTATGTTGAATTGCATCTGCGTAGCTTACAACTTATACCTGCAACGATCACTTACCCATAAGACACATTTAACTTGGGACTGTGATGTATGTTGCATCTTGCATTGTCTTCTAGCTTGTACTACTTCTAATTTCTTGAAATGGCACTTATGACGAGACATTTTTTACCTGATAGAGTGATATTGGTTGCATGTTCATATGGTGCCTAGCTTTCATCTCTTCTAATTTTGTTGAAATGCCTTCCGCTTACTGTTTTTTCATATATATTCCATCCTCCTATCGTACGTGTGAATATGAAACGCTGTCTTTTTGTATATATTCCATCCTCCTATCATGCGCTTGCCTTACATCAAAGTAGTGTTCGTCTGTATCATGCATCTACCAGTTATGCAGAGCTAATTT
>NW_021268815.1:0-2830 GCF_002162155.2 Triticum dicoccoides
CGGGCCATGTGGATATGAAGGAGATAATCCTTGATCCATACCGCAGGATCTGTTGTGCCATCGTATGACTCAATGTTTACGGGTTTGAAACCCTCGGGGATTTTATGATCCATTACTTCATCTGTGAAGCATAGTGGGTGTGCGGCGCCTCTGTACTGGGCTATATCACGACGTAGCTCAAATGAGCTTTGTCTATTGTGTTCGGCCCGGCCGGATTTACTGTATCTGGCATGACGATTATCGTCTTGTGTCGTGGGGCGCCTACGTGATCTGTAGATCGATCTTGTTTGCCTTGCCTTGTCCTCCAATATATCTCGCAGGTCTGGCGCACTTTCCCGTGCCTTGGTGTGTTTAGAGCGACGCCGGGGTGCGGCTTGAGTGGAGGGCCGAGAGGCCTCTCTGTCGCGGCCACGAGGTGGCCCGTCAGCCGCATCATGCGCTAGTGATGTAGGTGCTTCCTCCTCCAATCGGGGTAGCAACCTGCGCTTTGGGTAGCTCTTGGAGGGGCGTTCGAGTTCATACTCTTCGGCCGGAAGTACTTCAGTCCATCTGTCAGCTAGCAAGTCTTGATCAGCTCTAAGCTATTGATGTTTTTTCTTGAGGCTACTCGCAGTGGCCATAAGCCTGCGCTTGAAGCGCTCCTGCTCGACGGGATCCTCAGGCACGACAAATTCGTCGTCGTCAAGGCTTGCCTCGTCTTCGGAGGGAGGCATGTAATTATCGTCCTCGACCACTCTATCTATCGCTCTCTCATGAGGGCTGGCTTCTCCATCCTCCTGTGCTGAATCTTGCTGGAGGGGGTTTTCTTCGGCACTATCCGGAGTGTTATTATCTCCTGTGCCGGAATCACCATTTTTGCTTTGGCGGGATTTAGAGCGGCGGCGCTAACGCCGATGCTTAGGCTGTTTCTTGGAGGGGTCATCCTCCGTTGTTCCATCACCATCGCCTTCTTTTGGGGTGTCCACCATGTATATGTCATATGACGAGGTGGCTTTTCAGTGCCCTATAGGCGCTGGTTCCTGATCGTCTCCTGCATCGGCGTCCATACCGTCGATGTCTTCGGAGTCGAAGTCGAGCATGTCGGTTAAATCATCGACAGTGGCTACAAAGTGGGTGGTGGGTGGGCTTTGAATTTCTTCATCATCCGCATCCCAACCTTGCTGACCGTAGTCCGGCCAGGGCTCTCCTGATAAAGAGAGAGACTTTAGTGAATTCAAAATATCGCTGAAGGGCGAGTGCTGAAAGATGTCCGCGGCGGTGAACTCCATAATCGGCGCCCAATCGGATTCGATCGGCATGGGCGCGGGGGGCTCGGAGTCCGGAGAGGAGTACGGCACCTTGGAGTCATGGGCTTCGCAGGGGACAAAGCTGGTGTTCGGCTCGATAGCCGTAGAGATTGCAGCCTCCGAGGCGGCGTCCAACCACCCGTCCTCGATCGGCGCAATTGGCTCCGAACTAAGGGTCGGAGCTGATGCGGGTGCGGCCTCCAGGACACTGTTCGGCGGCAGAGCTAAATCATGCCCTTTGTGAGAGTGCGGCGTGCTCGGCTGTGGCTCGAATCTGTCGAAGATCAAGTCCCCGCGGATGTCAGCCGTGTAGTTCAGACTTCCAAATCTGACCTGATGGCCAGGGGCGTAGCTTTCAATCTACTCCAGATGGCCAAGTGAATTGGCCCGCAGTGCGAAGCCGCCGAATATGAAGATCTGACCGGGGAGAAAAGTCTCACCCTGGACAGCGTCGTTGTTGATGATCGGAGGAGCCATCGGGCCTAAAAGTGACGACACAGAGGAACTCTCAATGAAAGCACCATTGTCGCTGTCAAGACCTGCAGATCTCGGGTAGGGGGTCCCGAACTGTGCGTCTAGGTGGATGGTAACAGGAGACAAGGGACACGATGTTTTTACCCAGGTTCGGGCCCTCTCGATGGAGGTAAAACCCTACTCCTGCTTGATTAATATTGATGATATGGGTAGTACAAGAGTAGATCTACCACGAGATCAAGGAGGCTAAACCCTAGAAGCTAGCCTATGGTATGATTATTGTTCTTGTTGTGTCCTACGGACTAAAACCCTCCGGTTTATATAGACATCGAAGAGGGCTAGGGTTACACAGAGTCGGTTACAATGGTAGGAGATCTACATATCCGTATCGCCAAGCTTGCCTTCCACGCCAAGGAAAGTCCCTTCCGGACACGGGACAAAGTCTTCAATCTTGTATCTTCATAGTCCAGGAGTCCGGCCGAAGGTATAGTCCGGCTATTCGGACACCCCCTAATCCAGGACTCCCTCACACGTGTTCCTGTTTCTAGAACATACGTGTACATGATGAGCACATCTCCCCTACTCCACCATCACAGGTGCTTGCTCTTACTTGGAACCATTATACGTGGTTGCGTTTTCCGTATGATGTCTAGTTTGTATTGCTTCTGATTATGTTGAATTGCATCTGCGTAGCTTACAACTTATACCTGCAACGATCACTTACCCATAAGACACATTTAACTTGGGACTGTGATGTATGTTGCATCTTGCATTGTCTTCTAGCTTGTACTACTTCTAATTTCTTGAAATGGCACTTATGACGAGACATTTTTTACCTGATAGAGTGATATTGGTTGCATGTTCATATGGTGCCTAGCTTTCATCTCTTCTAATTTTGTTGAAATGCCTTCCGCTTACTGTTTTTTCATATATATTCCATCCTCCTATCGTACGTGTGAATATGAAACGCTGTCTTTTTGTATATATTCCATCCTCCTATCATGCGCTTGCCTTACATCAAAGTAGTGTTCGTCTGTATCATGCATCTACCAGTTATGCAGAGCTAATTT
>NW_021268816.1:0-1565 GCF_002162155.2 Triticum dicoccoides
CCTCCACCTCCACCTCCAGCCCCACCTCACACCACTCCTCTCTCTCCCCGCGCGACGAACCCTAACGCTTAGATCCAGATCCTTCCCATCGCCGCGCCATCGAGAGGTGCTTGGCGGCGGCGGTGGAGGAGGCCGGCGCGCAGGAGGATGGCGTGATCCTGCCCAAGGAGGGGAGCAAGGCGGCCGAGAGGTACGACTGGCAGGAGGAGTGGTACCCGCTGTACCTGTCCAAGGAGGTGCTCGAGGACGCGGCGCTCCCGATCACCGTGTTCGACCGCCTGCTCGTGCTCTTTCTCCCCTCCATGTCGGTTTCTTTCTCCATGGATCAGTAGCGGTTCAGATGAAGAGCGTGATTTGATTTGTTTGGGTTTGAATTGATCGTGTGCGTGTGTGTGTGTTTACAGGGGAGAAGAAGGCCAAGGAGGAGCAGGCCAAGAAGCTGCAGGCCAAGAAGTCCAAGATGAAGGTATGCGCTGCCGCTTCCTCGTTCCTCCCCTGCTTTGGTGCTGTTACTCGACTCGGATGTGTTGCTAGACTGCTTGTTAGTGGAATCAGCTTCTTGATTGGTGCTGTGTTGCTACTGTTGCTGTGTTAGATAAGCATATCATGTAGTCTTTTGGTACATGGAGTTATGATTAGTGGTGTTTTTAGCTTGCTATGCTAGGTTGCAACCTTGTTGGAGTGTGTACACACACTTAAAGTTGCCTTGTCTGCTGTGAAATTCACTAATTTGGCTGACTGTTGGACTGTTGGACTCTGTTAGAGTTCATACTCTTTGCCTTTGTGCAAGAATTACAGCTGGAGCACCGTTTGTTTGGCTCAGATTCCTGATGTGTTTATATTAAGAAGGACTAATTCACTTGGAAACCGTTACTGCTTAATTCACTTGGAGACATTTGCATACTCTTCTCTTCCCAACTACAAGTGTGACCTGACTGAGATGTCTGAAATGATTAGTCCTGTTATCTTAAGTCATTTGGGCATGCTGAGTAGCATCTAGCAATAGATTTGTCCTGTTATCTTAAGTCATTTGGGCATGCTTAATGAACCATCTGAGAATGAATCATTTTTTGCATTCAACATCTAGAACCATTCTGTCCGTGTTGGTATTAATGCTACAACTGTGCTTTCTTCTCTTGTGTTGTGTTGTCCTTGTGGTTGTTACTGTTACATGTACATATGCTTCATGATTCAGTCCCTAGCTGCTTTGTATGTTTGTTTTTATTCTGCTTCTAACTCCTATTGTTTATTGTCTAAAGTTGATTGTGGAGCATGCTTTGCTAATGTGGTCCAACCTGGCATTTGGTGAACTCTCAAGTTGATTGTGGAGTATATGTTTGAGTAATGCTAGTTTGGGTACTCCTCTCTCGTCCTGACATTCTCAATGCAATTCTTCCATGTTTTCTATTCCCACATGGCACAAGCCTATTTTATTCAGTTTGAATTCTTACTCCAGTTTACGCTACAGTTTTAATTGATCAAGCTCTCTTTACAAACCTTTTTTTGCAAGATGCTCTCTTTACAAACTGGATGTATATCTTGTGCAGGAGTACCTACTGCTGATC
>NW_021268817.1:0-5157 GCF_002162155.2 Triticum dicoccoides
CCTCCACCTCCACCTCCAGCCCCACCTCACACCACTCCTCTCTCTCCCCGCGCGACGAACCCTAACGCTTAGATCCAGATCCTTCCCATCGCCGCGCCATCGAGAGGTGCTTGGCGGCGGCGGTGGAGGAGGCCGGCGCGCAGGAGGATGGCGTGATCCTGCCCAAGGAGGGGAGCAAGGCGGCCGAGAGGTACGACTGGCAGGAGGAGTGGTACCCGCTGTACCTGTCCAAGGAGGTGCTCGAGGACGCGGCGCTCCCGATCACCGTGTTCGACCGCCTGCTCGTGCTCTTTCTCCCCTCCATGTCGGTTTCTTTCTCCATGGATCAGTAGCGGTTCAGATGAAGAGCGTGATTTGATTTGTTTGGGTTTGAATTGATCGTGTGCGTGTGTGTGTGTTTACAGGGGAGAAGAAGGCCAAGGAGGAGCAGGCCAAGAAGCTGCAGGCCAAGAAGTCCAAGATGAAGGTATGCGCTGCCGCTTCCTCGTTCCTCCCCTGCTTTGGTGCTGTTACTCGACTCGGATGTGTTGCTAGACTGCTTGTTAGTGGAATCAGCTTCTTGATTGGTGCTGTGTTGCTACTGTTGCTGTGTTAGATAAGCATATCATGTAGTCTTTTGGTACATGGAGTTCTGATTAGTGGTGTTTTTAGCTTGCTATGCTAGGTTGCAACCTTGTTGGAGTGTGTACACACACTTAAAGTTGCCTTGTCTGCTGTGAAATTCACTAATTTGGCTGACTGTTGGACTGTTGGACTCTGTTAGAGTTCATACTCTTTGCCTTTGTGCAAGAATTACAGCTGGAGCACCGTTTGTTTGGCTCAGATTCCTGATGTGTTTATATTCAGAAGGACTAATTCACTTGGAAACCGTTACTGCTTAATTCACTTGGAGACATTTGCATACTCTTCTCTTCCCAACTACAAGTGTGACCTGACTGAGATGTCTGAAATGATTAGTCCTGTTATCTTAAGTCATTTGGGCATGCTGAGTAGCATCTAGCAATAGATTTGTCCTGTTATCTTAAGTCATTTGGGCATGCTTAATGAACCATATGAGAATGAATCATTTTTTGCATTCAACATCTAGAACCATTCTGTCCGTGTTGGTATTAATGCTACAACTGTGCTTTCTTCTCTTGTGTTGTGTTGTCCTTGTGGTTGTTACTGTTACATGTACATATGCTTCATGATTCAGTCCCTAGCTGCTTTGTATGTTTGTTTTTATTCTGCTTCTAACTCCTATTGTTTATTGTCTAAAGTTGATTGTGGAGCATGCTTTGCTAATGTGGTCCAACCTGGCATTTGGTGAACTCTCAAGTTGATTGTGGAGTATATGTTTGAGTAATGCTAGTTTGGGTACTCCTCTCTCGTCCTGACATTCTCAATGCAATTCTTCCATGTTTTCTATTCCCACATGGCACAAGCCTATTTTATTCAGTTTGAATTCTTACTCCAGTTTACGCTACAGTTTTAATTGATCAAGCTCTCTTTACAAACCTTTTTTTGCAAGATGCTCTCTTTACAAACTGGATGTATATCTTGTGCAGGAGTACCTACTGCTGATCCGGAGGCTGAGGAGGAAGATGGAGCTGCACTTGAAGATCCGGAGGCAAGAGGAGGAAGAAGATGGCGCAACACTTGATCCGAAGGCGGAGGAGGAAGAAAATGAGGCATCCATCACTGGCGCGGACAAGGAGAGGGAAGATGAGTCGTTGCCGCGAGTTCTAAAGGTGCGAGCTCGGAGGCATAGGATAAATCGGAGGCGTGGAGGAGCAGCTGGCCTTGCTCGGAGAAGAGGCTCTTCATCCGGCAGGCGAGTTGCTGGCTTGCTGCTGAGGGCAATCTGGAGTGACCTGCAGCTACTGCCAAGGGCGATCTGGAGCTGCTGTTGAGGGCGACCTGGAGAGGCGAGCGAGCAAAGTGGGAGGTGCGAGGCGAGCGGTCTGGAGGGTGTCTGGAGCGGGTGATGGGCCAAGGCCCAAAGCCTACCAGCGTTTTTTAATACTACCCAACGTGGGAATATTAGGTAGCAACACTGTATTGACTGGTAATATTTGTACAGCAGCAACTCTGTATTGACTGGTAATATTTGTACAGCAGCAACACTGGCTGGTAATATTTGAAGTATTTTGTGTGTTTTCTATGCCAATTTAAGTACTGTGTATTTATTTAGTTAAATTGGAAAATGAAGAATGTGACCCTGACAAAAAAAGAAAAAATGAAACCGTTGAGATAAAAAGGCCATGGGCCAAAAATAAAAAGGCTGCAATGTTGGGCTTGGTCCATGAAGCTGACAAAAAATTCATAGAAAAAAAATATAAATGGGCTGAATTAATGGGCTTGGCCCATATAAACACCGAATTGGACCGGGCTGAATCTTGTGCCACATCAGCTTGCCACGCTGGATGCCTACGTGGCCTGGGGACGTTGCTAGTGACCAAAACGCCACAGTAGGAATATTTTGGTCGTAAACGTCCACGACCTTCTCACAGAGAAGGTCGCTATAGTCAGTTAACGACCCTCAGCTTTTGACCTTATGTTTTTGGTCACAAAAAGGTCACAAATTGAAAACAGTGACCTTTCAGTGACCAATAGTGGTGGTCACAAGTTGACATATTTCTTATAGTGCTAGTGGTGGTGTGCCACTAGGCTGCTTGTCCTACATGCCCGTGCATGGCATGGTGGAGTGGTGGAGGCTAGTCTAGTCCGAGCCAGCCCTGGGAGGGGCCGGGCCTGGGGTGATCCAGGGTTGGGGAAGGAGGTGCCTTCCCACCCTTTTCTTTGGGCGTCATCATTGCAAGCCTAGGGAGGGGGGTGGAGTTAGGGCTATGGATGTCGGACCGATTGATAGCCTTGGTGGTGGGAACCACAGTGCTCATGGGCGGAGCTCGTGGCTCAGGTGTTGTTTGGTTGCCATAGCCGTGTGGGCAGTGTGGTGGCGATTGTACGGCGGTCGGTGGTGGTGGTGCGACAGGTGTCTCGGGACTTTTTGCACTACGTCTTGGAGGTGCAGAGGGCTTGCCGGGGTAAAAACTCTATATGACTGTGTTACGTCGACGACGGTGTTGTCTCCGTCTTGAAGGCGTCGTCGCGGTCCCTTTGCACCTTCCATGTTGCTATGGGGGAAACCTTCCCCTAGTCCGGGCGGTGGCGATGCTTCGTGCCCTTCCTAAAGTGTGTGTAGCTGTTTAAGCACCATTGCAGATTGCGCTGTGTGGATTGTGGTGTTGAGTTGTATGGTGATTGTTGCTTTACCTGTAAGACGGAGCGCGAGCCTTTTTTGGTAACACTAGCGCTGACTTTTGACACTGGGAAGGCCAGACGTGCAGCCACTAGAGTTCCTCAAGGGCGGTGAGGCTGAGCTTGGATGTCAGCGGGCTAACAGGAGCATTACCCCCAGCCCTTGGGAACCCTCTCGTTCGGGTAGACGCTCAATCTAAGCTTAAATTGGCTTCATAGGGAGATTCCGGCAAGCCTCGGCTGCCTCCACCGCCTGCAGAACCCAACTTGAGTGACAACTCCTTCTCTGTCACAATCCCAGTGAACTTGAGTTCCTGTGCAAGCATGTCCATAATGAAATTGCACCACAACGAGAGTTTCACCATCGCACTAGAACAAAGAGTCTTCCTAATATATTTATTTTACTAGTGCCAAGACAGTTGTAGCAGCTGATATTCCTATTGGCAATTATAGCAATTGATATGACATTCATAATCAAATTATGGAAAAAAAACTAGTACCAGGACAGGACGCTACTCCTGAACGTTTCCTGGTAGACTAGTACTTGGAGAAAATTACACATAGAAAAATCGTTTACTAGCGAGTACACATAATTCATAAGTCGGCAGTCTTGCGTGCGTTTTCATGTTGCTATCGGCCATCGATGAAAACAAAAGGGAAATAAAAAATTGCAGTGAACCAAGAGTTACTGAAAGGGGCATTCGCAAACGCCCTCGCCATACCAAATCTTGAAAACTGCAATAGCCACTCGCCTCTTGAGAGAGATCTAGAAATCTCTTAGGCAGCATCTTAATGTAATTTATATTATTTCTGATCTTCGTTGTATTGTCATAATTGAAGATGAATAGATTGAAAGTTTCTTGAAAAAAACTAGAACAAAACAGCATGAAAACAAAAATAGAACAAAATCACATCGTCAAGAAAAAAAACTGGACTTAGACAGTCGTATCAGCTCTTCTGAACAGGGGAGACAGTGTTGGCACCGCCTCCTCGCCGCAGCGCCCTTCTTCTTCTTCCTCACAACTCTCTCTTCTCTTTTTAATGGTTTGTCTCGCACAAACACGTGAACGCACACATATCAGGGGAACACACACACGTACACACTTCATCAAGGAAGAAAGATCACAATGGCTTTGGCAAAGACACTTCTCTGGTGGCACACCGTGACTACATGTTTCCCTCAGCCCTCACTGCTCTTCCTTTTCATTGACTCAATGCAATGCTTATATACACAGGAGAGGTTTGCCGTATGCGCTAAACTAGCCGGCACTCATGGCCACTAACCCACTAGTCCTAATCCATGCACTACGGCACGTCCACCTCTTCCTGGAATCTCTCCGGATCAAGGGGACTCAACAACTACCTTGACCAAGCAGCACTAACAGACTTGCATGTCGCATGCAACTAACAAACTGGGTCGAACTCAAAATAGGTACACCTACAGACTGGTCACGGCCACGAACTGGTGCCTAATTCCACCAGCGCGCACACTCGCCACGGAGCTGCGTCCAGCACGCAGCTGACGCGTCTGACGAACCCGATCGCATCAGTGCGTCCCACACGTCCCGCGTGCACTCAACGCGCCCGACTGCACCAGACGATGTGGCTTATTCCAACAGACAGTCCAAGCAGTTGATATTCCTTTTGAGAATTAAAGCAATTCATTCGACATTTATAATTAAATTATGATATTTAGGATATAACCCTAACCAAAATGTGGCAATTAGACTACCACGTTACAAAATCGTTTACTAGCGAGTACGAACATCTGGACGTGTCATTACGAAAAAATATGCGTTTTCATGTGGCAAGCAGCGGCCATCGATGTCGATTAGGCGAGTCATGTTGGCGTTAGCAACGACCATCACATGTGATGGGTATATTGGCCCTAGAATTCCTAAGCTACGTTTACAATTT
>NW_021268818.1:0-848 GCF_002162155.2 Triticum dicoccoides
GTTGAACCCCAAGGTGCGCTTACGTGTCGGTCATCAACACTGGCAGTTTTGGCCGATTCTGGCCCGTTTCATGGACTACCACTCACTATTTCGGGGTCCCGGAGTGGTTTCCATGGTTAACGAACCCTGTGGCGCGTTTACGTGTCGGTCATCAACACTGGAAGGTTTGGCCAATTCTGGCCCATTTCTTGGATTATTACTCACTGTTTTGGGGTCCCGGAGCGATTTCCATAGTTGTTGAACCAAAAGGTGCGGTTACGTGTCGGTCATCAACAGTGGCAGTTTTGGCCGATTTTGGGCCGTTTCATCGACTATTACTCACTGTTTTGGGGTCCCAAAGTGGTTTCCATGGTTAACGAACCATGTGGTGCGTTTATGTGTCGGTCATCAACACTGACAGTTTAGGCCGATTCTGGCCCGTTTCTTTGATTATTACTCACCGTTTTCGGGTAACGAAGCAATTTCCATAATTGTTGAACCCCAAGGTCCGCTTACGTGTCGGTCATCCACACTGGCAGTTTTGGCCAATTGTGGCCCATTTCATGGACTATTACTCATTGTTTTGGGGTCCTGGAGTGGTTTCCATGGTTAACGAACCCTGTGGTGCGTTTATGTGTCGGTCATCAACACTCGCAGTTTTGGCCGATTCTGACCCGTATCTTAGATTATTACTCACTGTTTTGGGGTCCCGAAGAGATTTCCATAGTTGTTGAACCCCAAGGTGCGCTTACGTGTCGGTCATCAACACTGGCAGTTTTGGCCGATTCTGGCCCGTTTCATGGACTACCACTCACTATTTCGGGGTCCCGGAGTGGTTTCCATGGTTAACGAACCCTGTGGTGCGTTTA
>NW_021268819.1:0-12302 GCF_002162155.2 Triticum dicoccoides
AACTAGGTAGGAACTTCCCAAGGACCAAAATGAGGCACGCTGCATAGTGCGGCGATCTAAAGCCTACAGGGTCCACGAGGGAGAGCTGTATAAAAAAAGCACTACCGGAATCCTTCAAAGCCGCATCTTCGGAGAGGAAGGGCGGAAGCTTTTGGCAGAAATTGACGCCGGACTCGGCGGCCACCACGCTGTAGCCCGGGCCCTTGTAAGCAAGGCCTTCCGTACATGTTTTTATTGGCTGATGGCCCGGGCAGACGCACAGGACTTGGTCCAACGCTGCGTCGGTTGCCAGCTTTTTGCAAACCAAAGCCACGTGCCACCCACCGCTCTCCAAACATTCCCCATTACCTGGCCCTTCGTGGTCTGGGCACTTGACATGGTTGGACCCCTTAAAGGGGGAACCCATAAGAAAAAATACTTACTGGTCATGGTGGATAAATTCTCCAAATGGATAGAAGCCAAACCTGTTAAAACGGCCAAATCCAGACCGGTGATAGACTTCATATCCGGGGTTGTACACCGTTATGGCGTCCCCCACAGCATCATCACTGACAATGACGCGAACTTCACGGCCGACGAGGTAAAACTCTGGTGCAGCAACATGGGCATCAAGCTCGATTATGCTTCCGTCTATCACCCACAAACCAACACCCAAGTTGAGCGAGCAAATGGTCTTATCATGAGCGGCATCAAATCCAGATTAGTGTGTCCTTAAAGGAGTCTAACACGCACTGGGTAGAGGGGCTCAACTCCGTACTCTGGGGGCTGCGGACCATGCCGAATCGTACTATCGGATATACACCCTTCTTTATGGTGTACGGCGCAGAGGCGGTTCTGCCCTGCGACATAATTCATGACTCACCTCGAGTGCGCATGTACGAAGAAAGAGAAGCCGAGCTTGATCGGCAGGATAGTCTGGACACCCTGGAGGAGGAGCACGATGTGGCAGAAGCCCGTTCCGCATTCTATCAGCAACAGGCTCGCAGATACCAAAGCAGAGAAGTACGGGCCAAAACTTATAACGTTGGCGAGTTAGTTCTACGCCTGCCGGAGAAGAAAAAGACCAAGCTCGAGCTCAAATGGGAAGGTCCCTTCATTATTGACCAAGTTCTGACCGGTGGAGCGTACCGTCTGCGGGATGCATCGAATAATCGACTTGAGCCGAACCCATGGAACGCAGCTAGACTTCGAAGATTCTACGCCTAGCGCCGGACTCTATGTTCGTCTCTTTCCTCTGTCCATTTTTTGCATATACATTATCTGTCTTTTTTCCCTTTCTTTCTTTTATTCTTTCTCAAGGCCTTCAAGGGCCAACTTGTGCCTCGCTTGCACACTATTGACGCGCTAACCGCGCTCATTATACCTGGGGGCTTCTTACATAGAAGGTTAATTATTTTTCTGGCTTCATGCCCCGCACATGTGTTATTCTTCCGCATGTACCTTTTCTTCACCCATTATATGAATCGATATGACTTAAGTTTTGGCCAAGATGGGTTGCTTGGCTCTTGTATTTATGCCCTACGTTCCCGTTAATTCGGCTAGGGCATAAGGGGAGCACCTCTCCGATTGTTACTATCGGGTCAGCCGGATGTGTACCTCAGACTGGGTGAAGCCGAAAGCTAGCGTTCTTAAGGGAATACTCGGTCAGTGAACAAAAGATGATTTTTATTTATTTTCCATATGTGCCCCCAGATGTTTTTGCCGGCGTCTCCTCTCGCAGTCCGGCATGCACTTTAGGGCATGCGTACCCAGGGAAAGGAACCCCTAACGGAACTATTCTCCCTGGAAGATGTTTTTACTACCCATGTAATATAACATAACTAGTTGGATACTTGTCTGTTCAAGCACTAATGACCCCTACGCCTGGTTTCCACGCATACCCTGGTTCTTACATAACTGAGCGGGTATTCAGACACACTCCGGACTATCGGGTCCTGAGGTTGAAGCGAAAAGGTCCGCCATGACAAATGATTTACAATCCGGCTAGAAGGCATTATACATGTCACTTTAATCACATAGTCATGTAGACTGACTAAATTCCTCTTCTATACCATCCAACAGGCTGTATAACCTACAATCCTGTTGGGAATACTTTGTGGCTAATTCTACTTGCCCATACACTAAGCTAACGGGGATCTCTTTCCCATTGGGCCCCACAGGTCCGACCTCGGCCATGTTGTTTGGGTCAGCCTTGGTATACCGCGTCTTCACCATGGCCCAGGCTTCCCTGGCACCTTGACGGCAGGCCGATATCTTCCATAATCGGAAGCGCCGCCGTGCTCCCTTGAGCTTCTCCGCAAGCTCTACAATGCCTTCTGGCAGGGAGACGGATGGCCACAAGGCCTGGGAAATACCTTGCATCACCTGCCGAACTTGTTCGTGCAGTTGTGAGAGCTCGGGTAGAAGATCACCCGTAGACCCGGGCATCTCCTCTACGGGACGACCCGTCAGCATACCTGCAGACATAATTCTGTTAGCCAGCTTCTCCGCCGCCCCCCTTTTAAGGGTTCATCCAAGCACTTACTGAAAATGCCGCGTCGAAGCCGCTTATTCTCCTTCTCGGAGTCCGCAAGTTTGGCTCAAACATCCTTCAGTTCCACGCTCAGCTTGGTATTGGCGTCTTGGAGATTGTTTTGCTCCCACCTGACCTCAGTCAGCACGCGTTCGCCAGCCTTTAACTGCCATACGACATGCTGGTCCTCCGGATTCTCTCTGGATTCATCTGCAATATCTATTGTTAGATCTGCAGCCACGCCGCACGCTATAGGGTACCTATCATTCTTTGAAACAAATGTTACCAGCTAGGGACTTTTTAGGTTCCTTCAATGCGGCAACGGCAGCCTGAAGTTGGGTCTTGCATTCCTCCAGCTCCTGTGACAGTCGAGAATTCTTCTCTGTAAGAACCTGCACAATAGATGATCCTTAAATCAGTTGTGCTAACTGTTTCAAATCTTAGGGGCTACTGATACATATAATCGTCAGATTTTCTTACCCATACATCCCTTACATACTGGTTTGTGGCTCTGGCTAGACCATTTTGAGCAGCACAGAGCTACGCGTCTCCAGAATTGAAGGCATCAAATGCCTCTGGTGAGAAGCAAGCGTCACGGAGTATGGCCCGGCGACGCCTATGATTCATGGCGCTCTCCACTTCTGAATTTGTAGCGGATAGTCTACCCGCATACTCTATAGGGGGAGTATCCGGCGTCCGCCCCATGTCGGCATCCGCCTCTATGTCTGGTCCTGGAGCCCGACTGGTGGAAGCATGATCGGCAGCCTCACCGAACATATTCCGGCGAGCGTTTTTTCTATTAGAGAAACATGGATGTCATTACATTTTGAGAAAGACGACAACCACGGAGCGGGGTTTTTGTCATACCTCTGCGATGGTGTCTCCGTCCTGACCGCCTTCCGTTTTGCCCTACCCGGCCTCGGTGCCTCTTGTTGGCGAGTTGTTGCGGGTTCGGCATGGCGTCCCGAATGCCTTCCCTGTAAAACACCATATGTATATGGTAGGTGAAGTGTTTAAAAGGGGATCCTAGTTTTTGGAGTTGGGATTTTGGTTTTTCTTACGTGCGACGCAGGGAGCAGTCCGGGATAGTTGGCCCTAATGGCCATCATGGCGTCATCACAGCTCAATTGATAGAACTGCCGGTCTATCAGCTCCACGAATATGTCCGGATCTTCTTCGAGTCCGGGACCGGGGGCCCGGTCGGGGTCCTCTGGTTGTGGGGATGGGCTGTTTACCTCCCTTATGGCTTTTCGTAGTTCCTGCCGTAAAATGGCAAAGTGAGTACCTACGACAAAGAATGTGGGAAGAATGGGAGTAAGGAGATATAACTCACCCAGCTTGGAGGGTTGTACATGGAGAATCCATCCCGTCGCTTGATGCTGATGAACTCCTCTTCCTCTCCCTTGAACAACTCAGACATGATTTTTCCTAAGCAGCAGCGTTGTCCGGACCCTTACGCCCGCAACGGGTAGCATCATCTTCCCCGTTAAAACACCACAGGGGGTGCCCTCGATATTGAAGTGGCTGCACTCCCTGCATTATGCATATTAACATAACCTCGATTACTGTCAATCCTGATTGAGCCAGCGCTTTAATCCGGTTCTTCAAGTAAAGGACTTGTCCGTTGTCTTCCTCCTGGGGGCTCTGTGGGCGCCAGCTTCGGCATTTCTTCAGAGGAGCATTGTTGAACTCAGGAAGACCCCACCGAACAGGGTCTGGAAGGGGGACGTCCTCCATATAAAACCATTCCGAAGGCCAGTCCTTGGACGTCTTCTTCGGAGTACCGGACAGGTATCCGGTTTCGGCGATGTGCCATATTTCGGCTCTGCCCACTTGATAAAGTGACCCCTTCTATGTGCGGGGGACGAGGCAAAATAACCTTTTCCACAGCTCGAAATGAGCCTCGCGGCCCAGGAATAACGCGCAGAGGGCAACGTAGCCGGTGATGTGTAATATGGAAGCTGGGGTGAAATTATGCAGTTGGAGGCCGTAAAACTACAGTAGCCCGTGGATGAACGGATGAATTGGAAATCCGAGTCCCCTTAATAAGTAAGTAACAAGGCATACCCGCTCCCCCGTAGAGGGACTGGGGAAGCTCTCCGCTTGCTCCCCGCCATTGTAGGTGGCGAGCCCGGCTTGGACGGGAACCATATACGCTGGAGGGAGAAATCCCTTACTCTGCAGTTCGACTAATCAACTGTGTGGGACAGAACACCTCTCCCAATCACCGGGCTTAGGGCTATGGGGGCGGGAGGAGGAGCTGAGGTGGTTGGCCATGCTGGACTGGATTTTTCCGAAGCGCGCTCCGATGGATTCTCGCTGGGGGAGGATGATATGGATTGGATCTAAGAATCCCCATCCCTTTAATAGACAATTTATTTATCTGGCTAAGGGGCGAATGTAAAAACGCCCTGGCTCCTCGTATTCATTCGACGCGTGGAAGATAGCCCTTATTGGGCGCATAAGCCAAGAGGTCCAACATTTATGGGGCCGGACACTGCTTAACAAGCATTCAAAATTTGGAGAAGAACCCGCCTTGCAATGCCGAAGACAATACTGCGTGTGGACTTGACGTCATTGAAGCCTGGTTCAGGGGCTACTGAGGGAGTCCTGGATTAGGGGGTCTCCGGGCAGCCGGACTATATCCTTTGGCCGGACTGTTGGACTATGAAGATACAAGATTCAAGACTTCGTCTCGTGTCCGGATGGGACTTTTACTTGGCGTAGAAGGCAAGCTAGGCAATACGGATATGTATATCTCCTCCTTTGTAACCGACCTGGGGTAAACCCTAGCCCCCTCAAGTGTCTATATAAACCGGAGGGTTTTAGTCCATAGGACAACATACAATCATACCATAGGCTAGCTTCTAGGGTTTAGCCTCCCCGATCTCATGGTAGATCAACTCTTGTACTACTCATATTATCAAGAACAATCAAGCAGGACGTAGGGTTTTACCTCCATCAAGAGGGCCCGAACCTGGGTAAAACATCGTGTCCCCTGCCTCCTGTTACCATCCACCTTAGATGCACAGTTCGGGACTCCCTACCCGAGATCCGCCGGTTTTGACACCGACAGCGTCCCTTGGTGGCTCATCATCAGCATCACGCATTGTAAGCCTGGTTCCTTGTTTCCTTGAAGAACCACCTTGGTACATTTTCCTAAACATATTTCTTCCTCTGAAAAATTTCTGAAATTTTTAGTAACTTAAAAAAAAATAACCAAACTCAACAAAATTGATAGCAACTACTCCTACAAGTGCCTAGAGCCTATATCATGCATTAGAACTACTTGGAACCATATAAATTTGACATGCAAGCTCAAGAACATGGTCACCTAGGCAGCACAAATTTGCAATGAATAAAGCACTAGAACAAAAACTAATTGGACAAATGGAGGAGTCACTTACCAAGGAACAATCCCCCAAAGCATTTTTGTGAGAGGTGCTTTGAGCAAGGAGATCGAAAATCGCAGCAAAAGGGGCTAGAACTCATGCTTGAGCTGGATAATGGTGTTTGTGGGAGAAAGAAGGAGTGTGTGGGTGTAGGAATAAGTGGAGGAGGGCCACCGTGGGCCCACAAGGCAGGGGGCGTGCCCTCCACCCTCGTGGCCAGGTGGATGCCCCCCTGTTGTGCTCTTAGTGCCAAATATTCTGAAATATTCCAGAAAAAATCATATTTAAATTTCAGGGCATTTGGAGAACTTTTATTTTCGGGGTATTTTTATATTGCACGGATAATTCAGATATCAGATAGAAAATACTATTTTTTTCTTTATTTAATATAAATAACAGAAAGTAAAAGGAGGGTACAGAGAGTTGTGTCTTCTAAATTCATCCATCTCATGCTCATAAAAAGGAATACACTAACAAGGTTGATCAGGTCTTGTTAACAAACTCATTCCGAATAACATGGAACCGGAGAATTTTCGAATAACACTAGGTTACCTCAACGGGGATATGCACCTCCCCAACAATTAGAATATCATATTTCTTCTTGACAGTAGGAAGAGGAAATTCAAAACCTCCAAAAATAATTGATGGAATTTTTCTAATAGAATTTATAGTATGAACTTGAGGTTGTTTCCTCGTAAAGTGTACCGTATGCTCATTACCATTAACATGAAAAGTGACATTGCCCTTGTTGCAATCAATAACAGCCCCTGCAGTATTCAAAAAGGGTCTTCCAAGAATAATAGACATACTATTGTCCTCGGGAATATCGAGAATAACAAAGTATGTTAAAATAGTAATGTTTGCAACTACAACAAGCACATCCTCACAAATACCGACAGGTATAGCAGTTGATTTATCATCCATTTGCAAAGGTATTTCAATAGGTGTCAACTTATTCAAATCAAGTCTACGATATAAAGAGAGAGGCATAACACTAACACCGGCTCCAAGATCACATAAAGCAGTTTTAACATAGTTTCTTTTAATGGAGCATGGTATAGTGGGTACGCCTGGATCTCCTAACTCCTTAGGTATTCCACCCTTAAAAGTGTAATTAGCAAGCATGGTGGAAATTTCAGCTTCCGGTATCTTTCTTTTATTAGTAACAATTTCTTTCATGTACTTAGCATAAGGATTCATTTTGAGCATATCAGTTAATCGCATACGCAAAAAGATAGGTCTAATCATTTCAGCAAAGCACTCAAAATCCTCATCACCCTTTTTCTTGGATGGTTTGGGAGGAAAAGGCATGGGTTTTTGAACCCATGGTTCTCTTTCTTTACCATGTTTCCTAGGAACAAAGTATCTCTTATCATAACGTTGATTCTTTGATTGTGGGTTATCAAGATCAACAGCAGGTTCAATTTCTATATCATTATCATTGCTAGGTTGAGCATCATTATTAACATTATCACTAGTTTCAGGTTCATTACCAGATTGTGTTTCAGCATCAGAAATAGAAATATCATTTGGATTCTCGGGTGTTTCAGCAATAGGTTCACTAGAAGCATACAAAGTCCTATCATTTTTCTTTTTCTTCCTTTTAGAAGGACTAGGTGCATCTATATTATTTCTCTGATAATCTTGCTAAATTCTCTTAGGGTGGCCTTCAAGATACAAAAGTTCCCGAGTCATTTGACCAGTTCTAGTAGCCACTCTAACAGCATAGTCCTTATTCTTACTTTTCAATTCATTGAGCAAATCATTTTGAGCTTTAAGTACTTGTTCTACTTGAGTGGTAACCATAGAAGCATGTTTACTAAAAAGTTTAAGTTCACCTTTGACATTAGCCATATAATCACCCAAGTGTTCAAGCATATCAACACCATGTTTTAATTCTCTACCAAAATAAGCATTGAAGTCTTCTTGCTTAACCATAAATTTATCAAACTCATCTAAGCATGGGCTAGCAAACTTAGTAAATGGGATTTCAGCTTTATCATATCTATAGAGAGAATTTACCTTTACTACCTGTGCCAGGTTATAAAGTCCATGTGTTTCTTCAATAGGCGGTAAATTAAGACCATGTATTTCTTCAATAGGAGGTAAATTCTTAACATCTTCAGCTTTAATACCCTTTTCTTTCATGGATTTCTTTGCCTCTTGCATATCTTCAGGACTGAGAAATAGAACACCCCTTTTCTTCAGAGTTGGTTTAGGAATAGGCTCAGGAGTTGGCTCAGGAAGTGTCCAATTATTTTCATATGTCAACATATTATTCAATATAATTTCAGCTTCATCCGGTGTTCTTTCCCTGAAAACAGAACCATCACAACTATCCAGGTAATCTATGGAAGCATCGGTTAGTCCATTATAAAAGATATCAAGTATTTCATTTTTCTTAAGAGGATGATCAGGCAAAGCATTAAGTAATTGGAGAAGCCTCCCCCAAGCTTGTGGGAGACTCTCTTATTCAATTTGCACAAAATTATATATATCCCTTAAGGCAGCTTGTTTCTTATGAGTAGGGAAATATTTAGCAGAGAAGTAATAGATCATATCCTGGGGACTACGCACACAACCAGGATCAAGAGAATTAAACCATATCTTAGCATCACCCTTTAATGAGAACGGAAATATTTTATGGATATAAAAGTAGCGAGTTCTCTCATCATTAGTGAACAGGGTGGCTATATCATTTAATTTAGTAAGATGTGCCACAACAGTTTCAGATTCATAGCCATAGAAAGGATTAGATTCAACTAAAGTAATTATCTTAGGATCAACAGAGAAATCATAATCCTTATCAGTAACAAAGATAGGTGAAGTAGCATAAGCAGGATCATATTTCATTCTAGCATTCAAAGTTTTTTGTTTCAGCTTAGCTAAAAGCTTATTAAGATCAGTCCTATCATTGCAAGCAAGAAAGACTCTAGCAGTTTCTTCATCCATAACATAACCTTCAGGAACAATAGGCAATTCATATCTAGGGGGAGAATCTTCATCATCACTTTCATCAATATTATCAGTTTCAATAATTTCATTCTCTCTAGCCCTAGCAAGTTGTTCATCAAGAAATTCACCAAGTGGCACAGTAGTATCAAGCATAGAAGTAGTTTCATCATAAGTATCATGCATAGCAAAAGTGGCATCATCAATAACATGCGACATATCATAATTAATAGCAGAAGCAGGTCTAGGTGTCGCAAGCTTACTCAAAACAGAAGGTGAATCAAGTGCAGAGCTATATGACAGTTCCTTACCTCCCCTCGTAGTTGAGGGATAAATCTTGGTTCTTGGATCTTTCAAGTTCTTCATAGTTATAAGCACATATAAATCCCAAGTGACAGTCATAATCCCAGAAAATAGTCTTGATAACCCACAAGTATAGGGGATCGCAACAGTTTTCGAGGGTAGAGTATTCAACCCAAATTTATTGATTCGACACAAGGGGAGCCAAAGAATATTCTCAAGTATTAGCAGCTGAGTTGTCAATTCAACCACACCTGGAAACTTAGTATCTGCAGCAAAGTAAAATTATAGTAGTGGTAACAGTAGCAAAACTAATGTTTTTGGTATTTTGTAGTGATTGTAATAATAGCAACGGAAAAGTAAATAAACAAAGAATAATATATGGAAGCTCGTAGGCAATGGATCAATGATAGAGAATTATGCCGGATGTGGTTCATCATGTAACAGTCATAACCTAGGGTGACACAGAACTAGCTCCAATTGATCAATGTAATGTAGGCATGTATTCCGAATATAGTCATACGTGCTTATGGAAAAGAACTTGCATGACATCTTTTGTCCTACCCTCCCGTGGAAGCGGGGTCCTAGCGGAAACTAAGGGATATTAAGGCCTCCTTTTAATAGAGTACCGGACCAAAGCGTTAACACATAGTGAATACATGAACTCCTCAAACTACGGTCATCACCGGAAGTGGTCCCGATTATTGTCACTTCGGGGTTGCCGGATCATAACACATAGTAGGTGACTATAGACTTGCAAGATAGGATCAAGAACTCACATATATTCATGAAAACATAATAGTTTCAGATCTGAAATCATGGCACTCAGGCCCTAGTGAAAAGCATTAAGCATAGCAAAGTCATAGCAACATCAATCTCAGAACAAAGTGGATACTAGGGATCAAACCCTAACAAAACTAACTCGATTACATGATAAATCTCATCCAACCCATCACCGCCCAGCAAGCCTACGATGGAATTACTCACGTACGGCGGTGAGCATCATGAAATTGGTGATGGAGGATGGTTGATAATGATGACAGTGATGGATTCCCCTCTCCGGAGCCCCGAACGGACTCCAGATCAGCCCTCCCGAGAGAGTTTAGGGCTTGGCGGCAGCTCCATATCGTAAAACGCGATGAATCTTTCTCCCTGATTTTTTTCTCTCCGAACACGAATATATAGAGTTGGAGTTGAGGTCGGAGGAGCTCCAGGGGGCCCATGAGGTAGGGGCGCGCCCCCACCCTCGTGGCTAGGGTGTGGGCCCCCTAGTCTTGATATTTTGCTAGTATTTTTTATTATTTCCAAAAATAGTCTCCGTGAAGTTTCGGGTCATTCCGAGAACTTTTGTTTTTGCACATAAATAACACCATGGCAATTCTGCTGAAAACAGCGTTAGTCCGGGTTAGTTCCATTCAAATCATGCAAGTTAGAGTCCAAAACAAGGGCAAAAGTGTTCGGAAAAGTAGATACGACGGAGACGTATCATGTCCTCCATAAGCCTCAGAGTGACACTTGCGTAGGATCTATTCCTGTTCATGCTCAGGTACACAATATCTAATAACACCATCTACTCCTTCTTTATAAAGATGTGGGTCATCCCAGAAGTAGTGTCTTAAGTAATAGAAGAACTTTTTCTTTTGCTAGTATGTGAAACTAGGTGGTATAAATTTAGCAACAATATAATTAGCATAATCAGCATACCATGGAGGAGTACGAGAAGCATTTATGACAGCTAATTGTTCATCAGGAAAGCTATCATCAATAGATAGTGGGTCATCAAGAACATTCTCTAACCTAGATAAGTTGTCTGCAACGGGGTTCTCAGCTCCCTTTCTATCAATATGAGTATACCCATTAGAGGAAGGAAAAGGTCCCATATAATCAAAGCCCCAAACATCAAATGGTTCAGTAACAAGTGAATAGTTCATAGGCATTTCTTGACGTCTACTAATAATACCAATGCTTTGACATTCATCACAAGACAAGACAAACTTACGGGCATCTTTGAAAAGTGTAGGCCAATAAAAACCGGATTGCAATACCTTGTGTGCAGTTCTATCTCCAGCATGGTGTCCTCCATAAGCCTCACAGTGACACTTGCGTAGGATCTGTTCCTGTTCATGCTCAGGTAAACAACGCATAATAACACCATCTACTCCTTCTTTATAAAGATGTGGGTCATCCCAGAAGTAATGTCTTGAATCATAGAAGAACTTTTTCTTTTGTTGGTATGTGAAACTAGGTGGTATAAATTTAGTGACAATGTAATTAGCATAATTAGCATACCATGGAGCAGTATGAGAAGCATTTATGACAGCTAATTGTTCATCAGGAAAGCTATCATCAATAGATAGTGGGTCATCAAGAACATTCTCTAACCTAGATAAGTTGTCTGCAACGGGGTTCTCAGCTCCCTATCTATCAATAATATGCAAATCAAATTTTTGTAGCAAGAGAACCCATCTAATAAGTCTAGGTTTAGCATATTTATTTTCCATAAGATATTTAATAGCAGCATGATCAGTGTGAACAATTACTTTAGAATCAACAATATAAGGTCTGAACTTATCACAAGCAAATACAACTGCCAAAAATTCCTTTTTAATAGTAGCATAATTTCTTTGGGCACTATCTAGAGTTTTACTAGCATATTGGATAACATTTAATTTCTTATCAACTCTTTGTCCTAGAACAGCCCCTACAGCATAATCACTAGCATCACACATAATTTCAAATGATAAATTCCAATCAGGAGGTTGAACAATAGGTGCAGAAACCAAAGCTTTCTTAAGTATTTCAAATGCTTCTACACAATCATCATCAAAGACAAAAGGAACATCTTTTTGTAAGAGAATAGTCAGAGGCCAAGAGATTTTAGAAAAGTCCTTAATGAACCTCCTATAAAAACCAACATGACCAAGGAAACTTCTTATACCTTTAATGTCCTTGGGACACGGCATCTTATCAATAGCATCAACCTTAGCTTTATCAACTTCAATACCTCTTTCAAAAATTTTATGCCCCAAGACAATACCTTCATTAACCATAAAGTGGAACTTGTCCCAATTCAAGACAAGATTAGTTTCTTCACATCTTTGCAAAACTCGATCAAGGTTGCTTAAGCAATCATCAAAAGAAGTTCC
>NW_021268819.1:14351-15812 GCF_002162155.2 Triticum dicoccoides
ATACCCGTTTACGGGAGGACATCACCCAAGCCCTGAACCTAGAGTCAGGCAGCGGGCCAGACTCATCGGGCAACACTCCGGAATCTGAACTTCCAAGATTGGAAACTCCTCGGCCCCTGGGTCTCAGATCGGGTAGGGGTTCGGACTCAAATCCACCCACCCGCCTAGACATAAACGATCTTTCCCACATCAAGCAAGAGCTCCATGAAACAGTACATCATTATTGGGCCAGATTCCTCCTTGTCATGAACAAGGTTAAGGACTATCACGAGGAAGACGCGGTCTTATTCTTCTGCAATAATTGCACGGACAAGGGAATCCTTAACGCCTTAAGTCACCATGAAATATCACGCTTCGCTGACTTGGCGTCCATCGTACGAAAGTACTGTGCAATGGAAAGAGCCTGGAAAACCAAAACGAAATTTTGGGATAATCCGGCTCGGAATATACACCCAGTCCGAAGTAAAAGGGTGGACTATCATAAGTCACCCGAGTTAGTTACAAAGAAACAAAAACCCTCTACAGGGCATGGAACCGTATTGGAGGGATGGCTTAACGGACCCTACAAAATTCATAGTACAGCGGATACCGTACCAACACACAGCCTTAGAGCATGTTGGATACTCCGGCAGGTGGCCAAAAGTGGTGAGGATCTTCTCATCCCAAGTGCCACAGAGCACCATCCCATGGATAACAATACGGTATTAACAGTCTTTGAAACCTTCGCATCAAATAATAGGTGCAAGCGAACACTCCGCAACCTCGCCAAAATCTGCCACGTGGCAGCAAGGAATCCATGGAGTGACACGGCTATTACCTTCAATGCCAGTGACGAACCTAAATTCCGAACAACCCGAGCACCAACTGCACTGGTCCTCAGTCCAATCGTGGACGGCTTTCGACTCACCAAAGTAGTCATGGACGGCGGCAGTGGATTAAACCTCATCTATGAGGAAACTCTTCAAAAAATGGAAATAGACTGGAACCGCATTGAGCAAAGCAGCACAACCTTCAGAGGAATCATCCCCAGTCGGGAAGCACGTTGTGCTGGGAAAATCACACTAGATGTGGTATTCGGCACGCTGGAGAACTATAGGTCCGAAGAAATTACATTCCAAGTGGCCCCGTTCAGTAGTGGATACCACGCCCCTTTAGGACGGGAGGCATTCACAATCTTCCAAGCCATACCCCATTATGGGTATATGAAGCTCAAAATGCCCGGGCCCAATGGAATCATCACTCTCACAAGTGATCCGGACACAGCACTCCGCGCCAAAAACAAAACAGCCGCATTGGCCCTCGAGGCATTATCCGAAGCCCTTTCGGCCGAGGAATTAACTGCGCTACGCTCCATAGTGGACAGGGACGACGTGATACTTGAAAAGAGATCCAAGGCCACCTCTTTTAAACCAGCGGATGAAATAGTCAAATTCCATGTCCACCCAACAGATCCTACAAAAA
>NW_021268819.1:17557-21845 GCF_002162155.2 Triticum dicoccoides
GTCAAAACAAAACACGTCGACTCTCTAATAGATGACTTGAGGCTCACATTCAACAACCTCCGAACATATGACATCAAGCTCAATCCGGAAAAATGCGTTTTCGGCATACCAGTCGGAAAGCTCCTGGGATTCATCATCTCCAGTAGAGGAATTGAAGATAATGCGGCCAAAATCCGAGCTTTGTCATAGTTGGCTACCCAACAGACCTCAAACAAATCCAGAAATTAACTGGATGTGTGGCGGCTCTAAGCCGCTTTATCTCCCGCTTAGGAGAAAAGGCATTACCCCTTTACCGCCTCCTTCGACGCACCGAACACTTCGAGTGGACGGACGCTACCACAGCCGGATTGGAAGAAATAAAAGCCATACTAGCAACTAACCCAATCCTGGCCGCACCAAACATTGGCGAACCAATGATGTTATACATTGCGGCAACTCATCAGGTTGTAAGCGCAGTGCTCGTCGTCGAACGAGAAGCGGATGGACATAAATTCCCTCTTCAAAAGCCGGTATATTATGTATCCACTGTCCTCACTCCATGCAAATCACGGTACCCACATTATCAAAAGATAGCCTATGCGGTATTCATGGCATCCCGGAAGCTGCGACACTACTTTCAAGAGTGTTCGATTACAGTAGCCTCGGAAGTGCCACTTAATGATATTATAAACAACCACGACGCCACGGGCCGGATTGCCAAATGGGCCATTGATATCCTCCCGTTCGACATAACATACAAACCTCGGCGAGCCATTAACTCGCAAGTATTAGCCGACTTTGTCGCCGAATGGACGGAAGCCGGACTCCCTAAAGAGTACGGCGCATACTCCAATTGGATCATGCAATTCGACGGCTCCAAAATGATGGCTAGTCTAGGGGTCGGCGTCGTCCTGACGTCCCCAACTGGAGATACCGTCCAATACGTACTACAGATACTGTATACAGACTCCAACAACACAGCCGAATATGAAGCCCTGTTGCATGGTCTTCGGATGGCAGTCAACATGGGCATTCAACTCCTGGAGGTGCGTGGGGATTCGAACCTGCAATATCCCAAATAAATGGAGACTTTGATGGCAAGGATCCAAAGATGGTAGCCTATCGAAACGCCGTCCTAAAGATGTCATCTCGGATCGAGGGGCTCGAATTTCACCATGTGGCTCGGAAAAACAATCAGGCGGCGGATATCCTCACCCGCATCGGTGCAAAACGCGATGCGGTCCCCCCAACATCTTTTTGGAGAGGTTGTTTAAGCCATCCGTGGTATGGGAAAGGGACACCGGTAACAATAGTCCGGACGCAGCCAAAACGCCCGATACCGAACACTCTGACATAATCGGAGGTTCTGCCACCGAAATAACACCTTCAGCCCACGTAATAGTGGTCATCATCGCCCCGTGGGCAGTGAAGGAAATATGCCCTAGAGGCAATAAAAAAGTTATTATTTGTTTCCTTATATCATGATAAATGTTTATTATTCATGCTAGAATTGTATTAACCGGAAACGTAATACTTGTCTGAATACATAGACAAACAAAGTGTCACTAGTATGCCTCTACTTGACTAGCTCGTTAATCGAAGATGGTTATGTTTCCTAACCATAGACATGAGTTGTAATTTGATTAACGGGATCACATCATTAGGAGAATTATGTGATTGACATGACCCATTCCATTAGCTTAGCACCCGATCGTTTAGTATGTTGCTATTGCTTTCTTCATGACTTATACATGTTCCTATGACTATGAGATTATGCAACTCCCATTTACCGGAGGAACACTTTGTGTGCTACCAAACGTCACAACATAACTGGGTGATTATAAAGGTGCTCTACAGGTGTATCCAAAGGTACATGTTGGGTTGGCGTATTTCGAGATTAGGATTTGTCGCTCCGATTGTCGGAGAGGTATCTCTGGGCCCTCTTGGTAATGCACATCACTTAAGCCTTGCAAGCAATGCAACTAATAAGTTAGTTGCAATATGATGTATTACGGAACGAGTAAAGAGACTTGCCGGTAACGAGATTGAACTTGGAATTGAGATACCGACGATCGAATCTCGGGCAAGTAACATACCGATGACAAAGGGAACAACGTATGTTGTTATGTGGTCTGACCGATAAAGATCTTCGTAGAATATGTACGAGCCAATATGAGCATCCAGGTTCCGCTATTGGTTATTGACCGAAGACGTGTCTCGGTCATGTCTACATTGTTCTCGAACACGTAGGGTCCACACACTTAACGTTACGATGACAGTTTCATTATGAGTTTATGTATTTTGATGTACCGAAGGTTGTTCGAAGTCCCGGATGTGATCACAGACTTGACGAGGAGTCTCGAAATGGTCGAGACATAAAGATCGATATATTGGACGACTATATTTGGACACCGGAAAGGTTCCGGGTGAGATTGGGACAATATCGGATCACCGGGAGTTTATCGGAACCCCCCGAGAGATATATGGGCCTTATTGGGCCTTAGTGGAAAGGAGGGGAAGGAGCAAGGGAGGGGGCGTTCCCCCCCCCCCCAAGCCCAATCCGAATTGGGAGGGGGGCTGGCCCCCCTGTCCTTCCTTCCTCCTTCATCTTCCTTCCCTCTCCTACTCCTAATAGGAAAAATGGGAGTCCTACTCCCGGTGGGAGTTGGACTCCCCCCCTAGGGCGTGCCATCCTCCTTGGCTGCCCCCTCCTCCACTCCTTTATATACGGGGGCAGGGGAACCCCAGAGACACAACAATTGATCATTGATCTCTTAGTCGTGTGCGGTGCCCCCCTCCACCATAATCCTCGATAATATTGTAGCGGTGCTTAGGCGAAGCCCTGCGACGGTAGAACATCAAGATCGTCACCACGCCGTCGTGCTGACGGAACTCATCCCCGGCACTTTGCTGGATCAGAGTCCAGGGATCGTCATCGAGCTGAATGTGTGTAAAAACTCGGAGGTGCTGTAGTTTCGGTGCTTGATCGGTCGGGCCGTGAAGACGTACAACTACATCAACCGCGTTGTTATAATGCTTCCGCTTCCGGTCTATGAGGGTACGTAGACAACACTCTCCCCTCTCGTTGCTGTGCATCACCATGATCTTGCATGTGCGTAGGAATTTTTTTGAAATTACTACGTTCCCCAACAGTGGCATCCGAGCCTAGGTTTTATGTGTTGATGTTATATGAACGAGTAGAACACAAGTGAGTTGTGGGCGATATAAGTCATACTGCTTACCAGCATGTCATACTTTGGTTCGGCGGTATTGTTGGATGAAGCAGCCCGGACCGACATTACGCGTACGCTTACGCGAGACTGGTTCTACCGACGTGCTTTGCACACAGGTGGCTGGCGGGTGTCAGTTTCTCCAACTTTAGTTGAACCGAGTGTAGCTACGCCCGGTCCTTGGGAAGGTTAAAACAACACCAACTTGACAAACTATTGTTGTGGTTTTTGATGCGTAGGTAAGATTGGTTCTTGCTAAGCCCGTAGCAGCCACATAAAACTTGCAACAAACAAAGTAGAGGACGTCTAACTTGTTTTTGCAGGGCATGTTGTGATGTGATATGCTCAAGGCATGATGCTAAATTTTATTGTATGAGATGATCATGTTTTGTAACCAAGTTATCGGCAACTGGCAGGAGCCATATGGTTGTCGCTTTATTGTATGCAATGCAATCACCTTGTAATGCTTACTTTATCACTAAGTGGTAGCGATAGTCGTAGACGCATAAGATTGGCGAGACGACAACGATGCTACGATGGAGATCAAGGTGTCGCGCCGGTGATGATGGTGATCATGACGATGCTTCGGAGATGGAGATCACAAGCACAAGATGATGATGACCATATCATATCACTTATATTGATTGCATGTGATGTTTATCTTTTATGTATCCTATCTTGCTTTGATTGACGGTAGCATTATAAGATGATCTCTCACTAAATTTCAAGATAAAAGTGTTCTCCCTGAGTATGCACCGTTGCCAAAGTTCATCGTGCCCAGACACCATGTGATGATCGGGTGTGATAAGATCTACGTCCATCTACAACGGGTGCAAGCCAGTTTTGCACATGCAGAATACTCAGGTTAAACTTGACGAGCCTAGCATATGCAGATATGGCCTCGGAACACTGAGATCGAAAGGTCGAGCGTGAATCATATAGTAGATATGATCAACATAGTGATGTTCACCATTGAAAACTACTCCATTTCACGTGATGATCGGTTATGGTTTAGTTGATTTGGATCACGTGATCACTTAGAAGATTAGAGGGATGTCTTTCTAAGTGGGAGTTCTTAA
>NW_021268819.1:25192-26475 GCF_002162155.2 Triticum dicoccoides
TGTGTGAATACATAGACAAACAAAGTGTCACTAGTATGCCTCTACTTGACTAGCTCGTTAATCGAAGATGGTTATGTTTCCTAACCATAGACATGTGTTGTCATTTGATTAACGGGATCACATCATTAGGAGAATGATGTGATTGACATGACCCATTCCATTAGCTTAGCACCCGATCGTTTAGTATGTTGCTATTGCTTTCTTCATGACTTATACATGTTCCTATGACTATGAGATTATGCAACTCCCGTTTACCGGAGGAACACTTTGTGTGCTACCAAACGTCACAACGTAATTGGGTGATTATAAAGGTGCTCTACAGGTGTCTCCAAAGGTACATGTTGGGTTGGCGTATTTTGAGATTAGGATTTGTTGCTCCGATTGTCGGAGAGGTATCTCTGGGCCCTCTCGGTAATGCACATCACTTAAGCCTTGCAAGCAATGCAACTAATAAGTTAGTTGCAAGATGATGTATTACAGAACGAGTAAAGAGACTTGACGGTAACGAGATTGAACTAGGTATTGAGATACCGACGATCGAATCTCGGGCAAGTAACATACCGATGACAAAGGGAACAACGTATGTTGTTATGCGGTCTGACCGATAAAGATCTTCGTAGAATATGTAGGAGCCAATATGAGCATCCAGGTTCCGCTATTGGTTATTGACCGGAGACGTGTCTCGGTCATGTCTACATTGTTCTCAAACCCGTCGGGTCCGCACGCTTAACGTTACGATGACAGTTTCATTATGAGTTTATATATTTTGATATACCAAAGGTTGTTCGGAGTCTCGGATATGAGCACGGACTTGACGAGGAGTCTCGAAATGGTCGAGACATAAAGATCGATATATTGGATGACTATATTTGGACACCGGAAAGGTTCCGGGTGAGATTGGGCAATATCGGATCACCGGGAGGTTATCGGAACCCCCCGGGAGGTATATGGGCCTTATTGGGCCTTAGTGGAAAGGAGGGGAAAGGAGCAAGGGAGGGGGCGCACCCCCCCCAAGCCCAATCCGAATTGGGAGGGGGACCGACCCCCCTTTCCTTCCTCCCTCCTTCCTCTTCCTTCCCTCTCCTACTCCTAATAGGAAAAAGGGGAGTCCTACTCCCGGTGGGAGTTGGACTCCCCCCCTAGGGCGCGCCACCCTCCTTGGCCGGCCCCCTCCTCCACTCCTTTATATACGAGGGCAGGGGGCACCCCAGAGACACAACAATTGATCATTGATCTCTTAGCCGTGTGCGGTGCCCCCTCCACCATAATCCTCGATAATATTG
>NW_021268819.1:27069-28465 GCF_002162155.2 Triticum dicoccoides
AGCGGTGCTTAGGCGAAGCCCTGCGACGGTAGAACATCAAGATCGTCACCACGCCGTCGTGCTGACGGAACTCATCCCCGACACTTTGCTGGATCGGAGTCCGGGGATCGTCATTGAGCTGAACGTGTGCAAAAACTCGGAGGTGTCGTAGTTTCGGTGCTTGGTCGGTCGGGCCGTGAAGACGTACGACTACATCAACTGCGTTGTTATAACGCTTCCGCTTCCGGTCTACGAGGGTACATAGACAACACTCTCCCCTCTCGTTGTTGTGCATCACCATGATCTTGCGTGTGCGTAGGAATTTTTTTGAAATTACTACGTTCCCCAACAGACAGAACCATTCCTGGCCTACCTAACTAGGCAGGAACTTCCCGTGTACCAAAATGAGGCACGCTGCATAGTGTGGCGATCTAAAGCCTACAAGGTCCACGAGGGAGCGTTGTATAAGAAAAGCACTACCAGAGTCCTTCAAAGATGCATCTCCGAAGAGGAAGGGCGGAAGCTTTTGGCAGAAATTCACGCCGGACTCGGCGGCTACCACGCTGCAGCCCGGTCCCTTGTAAGCAAGGCCTTCCGTACATGTTTTTATTGGCCGACGGCCCGGGTAGACGCACAGGACTTGGTCCAACGCTGCGCCGGTTGCCAGCTTTTTGCAAACCAAAGCCATATGCCACCCACTGCCCTCCAAACAATCCCCATTACCTGGCCTTTCACGGTCTGGGGGCTTGACATGGTTGGACCCCTTAAACGGGGGAACCCACAAGAAAAAATACTTACTGGTCATGGTGGATAAATTCACCAAATGGATAGAAGCCAAACCTGTTAAAACAGCTGAATCCGGACCGGTGATAGACTTCATATCCGGGGTTGTACACCGTTATGGCGTCCCCGCAGCATCATCACTGACAACGACACAAACTTCACGGCTGACGAGGTAAAACTCTGGTGCAGCAACATGGGCATCAAGCTCGATTATGCTTCCGTCTATCACCCACAAACCAACGGCCAAGTTGAGCGAGCAAATGGTCTTATCATGAGCGGCATCAAACCCAGATTAGTGCGGTCCTTAAAGGAGTCTAACACGCACTGGGTAGAGGAGCTCAACTCCGTACTCTAGGGGCTGCGGACCATGCCGAATCGTACTACCGGATATACACCCTTCTTTATGGTGTACGGCGCAGAGGCAGTTCTGCCCTGCGACATAATTCATGACTCACCTCGAGGGCGCATGTACGAAGAAAGAGAATCCGAGCTCGATCGGCAGGACAGTCTGGACACCCTGGAGGAGGAGCGCGACATGGCAAAAGCCCGTTTCGCATTCTATCAGCAACAGGCTCGCAGATACGAAAGCAGAGAAGTACGGGCCAAAACTTATTACGTTGGCGAGTTAGTTCTA
>NW_021268819.1:28536-32213 GCF_002162155.2 Triticum dicoccoides
GCCTGCCGGAAAAGAAAAAGAACAAGCTCGAGCCCAAATGGGAAGGTCCCTTCATTATTGACCAAGTTTTGACCGGTGGAGCGTACCGTCTGCGGGATGCATTGAATAATCGACTTGAGCCGAACCCATGGAACGCAGCCAGGCTCCGAAGATTCTATGCCTAGCGCCGGACTCTATGTTCATCTCCTTCCTTTGTCCATTTTTTGCATATACATTATCTGTCTTTTTTCTCTTTCTGTCTCTTATTCTTTCTCAAGGCCTTCGAGGGCCAACTTGTGCCTCGCTTGCACACTATAGACGCGCTAACCGCGCTCCTTATACCCGGGGGCTTCTTACACAGAAGCTTAATTATCTATCTGGGCTTCATGCCCCGCACATGTGTTATTCTTCCGCATGTACCTTCTCTTCGCCATTATATGCATCGATATGACTTAAGATTTGGCCAAGCTGGGTTGCCTGGCTCTTTTGTATTTATGCCCTACGTTCCCGTTAATTCGGTTAGGGCATAAGGGGAGCACCTCTGCGATTGTTACTGCCGGGTCAGCCGAATGTGTACCTCAGACTGGGTGAAGCCGAAAACTAGCGTTCTTAAGGGAATATTCGGTCGGCGAACAAAAGATGATTTTTATTTATTTTCCATATATGCCCCAAATGTTTTTGCCTGCGTCTCCGCTCGCAGTCCGGACATGCACTTTAGGGCATGCGTACCCAGGGAAAGGAACCCCTAACGGAACTATTCTCCCTGGAAGATGTTTCTTATATAATATAACTAGTTGGGCACTTGTCTGTTCAATCACTAATGACACCTATGCCTGGTTTCCATGCATACCCCGGTTCTTATATAACTGAGTGGGTATTCGGACACACTCCGGACTATCGGGTCCCGAGGTTGAAGCGAAAAGGTCCGCCATGACAAATGATCTACAATCCGGCTAGAAGGCATTATACATGTCACTTTAATTACATAGTCATGTAGACTGACTAAATTCCTCTTCTATACCATCCAACAGGAGGTCTAGCCTACAATCCTGTTGGGAATACTTTGCAGCTAATTCTACTTGCCCATACACTAAGCTAACGGGGATCTCTTTCCCATCGGGCCCCACAGGTCCGACCTCGGCCATGTGGTTCGGGTCAGTCTTGGTATACCGCGTCTTCACCATGGCCCATGCTTCCCTGGCACCTTGACGGCAGGCCGATATCTTACATAATCGGAAGCGCCGCAGTGCTCCCTTGAGCTTCTCCGCAAGCTCTCCAATGCCTTGTGGCAGGGAGACGGATGGCCACAAGGCCTAGGCAATACCTTGCATCACCTGCAGAACTTGTTCGTGCAGTTGTCAGAACTCGGGTAGAAGATCACCCGCAGACCCGGGCATCTCCTCCGCGGGACGACCCGTTAGCATACCTGCAGACATAACTCTGTTAGCCGGCTTCTACGCCATCCCCTCTTTTAAGGGTTCGTTCAAGCACTTACTGAAAATGCCCCGTCGAAGCCGCTTATTCTCCTTCTCGGAGTCCGCAAGCAGGGCTCGAACATCTTTCAGTTCCACGCTCAGCTTGGTATTGGTGTCTTGGAGATTGTTTTTCTCCCGCCTAACCTCAGTCAACACGTGTTTGCCAGCCTTTAGCTGTCATACGGCATGCTGGTCCTCTGGATTCTGTCTGGATTCATCTGCAATATCTATTGTTAGATCTGCAGCCACGCCGCACGCTATATGGTACCTCTCATTCTTTGAAACAAATGTTACCTACTGGGGACTTTTTAGGTTCCTTCAATGCGGCAACGGCAGCCCGAAGTTGGGTCTTGCATTCCTCCAGCTCATGTGACAGTCGAGTATTCTTCCCTGTAAGAACCTGCACAATAGATGATCCTTAAATCAGTTCTGCTAACTGTTTGAAGTCTTAGGGGCTACTGATACATATAATCGTCTGTACAACCCTTACATACTGGTTCGTTGCTCTAGCTAGACCATTTTGAGCAGCACGGAGGTACACGTCTCCAGAATTGAAGGCATCAAATGCCTCTAGGGAGAAGCAAGCGTCACGAAGTACGGCTCGGTGACGCCTATGATTCATGGCGCTCTCCACTTCTGAATTTGTAGCGGATAGTCTATCTGCATCCTCTGTAGGGGGAGTATCCGGCGTCCGCCCCATGTTGGCTTCTGCCTCTATGTCCGGTCCTGGAGCCCGACTGGTGGAAGCATGATCAGCAGCCTCACCGGACATATTTCAGCAAGCATTTTTTCTGTTAAAGAAACATGGACGTCATTACATTTTGAGAAAGACGACAACCACGGAGCGGGGTTTTTGTCATACCTCTGCGACGGCGTCTCCGTCCTGACCGCCTTCCTTTTTGGCCTACCGTCCTCGGTGCCTCTTGCTGGCGAGTTGCTGCGGGTTCAGCACGGCGTCTCGAAGGCCTTCCCTATAAAACACCATATGTATATGGTAGGTGAAGTGTCTAAAAGGGGATCCTAGTTTTGGGGGTTGGGATTTTTGGTTTTTCTTACGTGTGACGCGGGAAGCAGTCTGGGATAGTCGGCCGTAATGGCCACCATGGCGTCATCACAGCTTAATTGATAGAACTGTCGGTCTATCAGCTCCACGAATATGTCCGGATCTTCTCCGAGTTCAAAACCAAGGGCCCGGCCAGGGTCCTCTGGTTGTGGAGATGGGTTGTTGACCTCCCTTATGGCTTTTCGCAGTTCCTGCCGCAAAATGGTAAGGTGAGTACGTACAACAAAGAGTGCGGGAAGAATGGGAGTAAGGGGATATAACTCACCCAGCTTGGAGGGTTGTACATGGAGAATCCATCCCGTGGCTTGATGCGGATGAACTCCTCTTCCTCTCCCTTGAACAACTCGGACAGAATTTTTGCTAAAGCAGCAGCGTTGTCCAGACCCTTCCGCCCACAACGGGTGGCATCATCCTCCTCGTTAAAACACCACAGGGGATGCCCTCGATATTGAAGGCGCTGCACTCCCCGCATTATGCATATTGACATAACCTCGATTACTGTCAATCCTGATTGGGCCAGCGCTTTAATCCGGTTCATCAGGTAAAGGACTTCTCCGTTGTCTTCCTCCTAGGGGCTTCGTGGGCGCCAACTTCGGCGTTTCTTCAAAGGAGCATTGTTGAACTCAGGAAGACCCCGCCGAACAGGGTCCGGAAGGGGGACGTCCTCCATATAAAACCATTCCGAAGGCCATTCTTCGGACGTCTTCTTCGGAGTACCGGACAGGTATCCGGTTTCAGCGAAGCGCCATATTTCGGCTCCACCCACTTGATAAATTGACCCCTTCTATGTGCGGGGGACGAGGCAAAATAACCTTCTCCACAGCTCGAAATGAGCCTCGCAGCCCAGGAATAACTCGCAAAGGGCAACATAGCTGGTGATGTGTAATATGGAAGCAGGGGTAAAATTATGCAGTTGGAGGCCGTAAAACTCCAGGAGCCCGTGGAGGAACGGATGAATTGGAAATCCGAGTCCCCTTAATAAATAAGGAACAAGGCATACCCGCTCCCCCGTAGAGGGACTGGGGAAGCTCTCCGCTTGCTCCCCGCCATTGTAGGTGGCGAGCCCGGCTCGGACGAGAACCATATACGCTGGAGGGAGAAATCCCTTAGTCTATAGTTCGACTAACCGACTGTGTGGGACTGAACACCTCTCCCAATCA
>NW_021268819.1:32707-33584 GCF_002162155.2 Triticum dicoccoides
AAGCTTTAGCATGATCCTTTATTCTAATAGGGAAAGGTGGTTTCTCAATATAAGAAGTAGGAACAACGGCATCATTATAAGTGATAGTCTTTTCTTCAACTTTAATAGGTGCAACTACTTTTACTTCAATGGGAGGATTATATTTAAGCCACTTCTCCTTAGGGAGATCAACATGAGTAGCAAAGGATTCACAGAAAGAAGCTACTATCTCAGAGTCAAGTCCATATTTAGTGCTAAATTCATGGAAAGCATCGATATTCATAAAAGATTTAACACAATCAGACTTAGGTGTTATACCTGACTCCTTACCTTCGTCGAGGTCCCAATCTTCAAAATTGTGTTTAATTCTTTCCAATAAATCCCATTTGAATCCAATAGTATTCATCATAAAAGATCCAGTACAAGAAGTATCGAGCATGGAGCGATTACTGAGAGAAAGTCGAGCATAAATTTTTTGAATAATCATTTCTTTTGAGAGCTCATGATTGGGGCTTGAATATAACATTGACTTAAGCCTCCCCCAAGCTTGAGCGATGATTTCTCCTTTGCGAGGCCAAAAATTATATATATAATTACGATCACGATGAACAAGATGCATAGGATAAAACTTCTTATGAAATTCCAATTTCAATGGTTGGTAGTTCCATGATCCAATATCATCACATAGCCTCAACCATGTCAATGCATCTCCCTTTAAAGATAAAGGGAAGACCTTATTCTTGATAACATCCTCAGGCATACCTGCAAGCTTAAATAATCCACAAACTTCATCCACATAGATTAGGTGCAAATTGGGATGTAATGTTCCATCACCTATGAAAGGATTAGCTAGCAGTTTCTCTTCATACCCGTAGGAATTTCAAAGTAAACATTTTCA
>NW_021268819.1:33675-34697 GCF_002162155.2 Triticum dicoccoides
TAGGTTCAGTAGGTTGAGTAGAAGCTCTTTGCTCTACTATTCCAGGTGAAGATACCCCGAACAAGCCCCTCAAAGGATTATGTTCCATAGTAACAAGTGACAGTAAATTTCAGCACACTATATAAATTTTTCCTTACCAAATTCCACCTACCAAAGGCGCTTCACTCCCCGGCAACGGCGCCAGAAAACAGTCTTGATGACCCAGAAGTGTAGGGGATCTATCGTAGCCTTTTCGATAAGTAAGAGTGTCGAACCCAACGAGGAGCAGAAGGAAATGATAAGCAGTTTTCAGTAAGGTATTCTCTGCAAGCACTGAAATCATCGGTAACAGATAGTTTTGTGATAAGGTAATTTGTAACGAGTAACGAGTAATGCAAGTAAATAAGGTGCAGCAAGATGGCACAATCCTTTTTGTAGCAAAGGACAAGCCTGGACAAACTCTTATATAAAGGAAAGCGCTCCCAAGGACACATGGGAATTATCATCAAGCTAGTTTTCATCACGCTCATATGATTCGCGCTCGGTGCTTTGATAATTTGATATGTGGGCGGAGCAATGCTTGGGTACTTTCCTTACTTGGACAAGCATCCCACTTATGATTAACCCATATTGCAAGCATCCGCAACTACAACAGAAGTATTAAAGTAAACCTAACCATAGCATGAAACATATGGATCCAAATCAGCCCCTTACGAAGCAACGCATAAACTAGGGTTTAAGCTTCTGTCACTCTAGCAACCCATCATCTAATTATTACTTCCCAATGCCTCCCTCTAGGCCCAAACAATGGTGAAGTGTCATGTAGTCAATGTTCACATGATACCACTAGAGGGATGAGAACATACATCTCATCAAAATATCGAACGAATACCAAATTCACATGACTACTTATAGCAAGACTTCTCCCATGTCCTTAGGAACAAACGTTACTACTCACAAAGCATATTAATGTTCATAATCGTAGGGGTATTAATATGCATAATGATTCTGAACATATGATCTTCCACCAAGTAAACCAACTA
>NW_021268819.1:36228-41559 GCF_002162155.2 Triticum dicoccoides
GGGACCAAGGAACGCGCCGTCCTGGCGTTGACCTGCATGGGAGAGGAGTAGGCACGGAGAGCCAGTGGCAGCCACAGACGAGGGTAACGGCGCGAGGTGGATCAACAACACGAGTTGCAACGTGCAAAAAAATTGACGTAGCTCTAATACCATGTTAGGAAATATGCAACTTGTATTCCCATGGGGCCATAGGACGGTATATATACATGTACAGGTGTAGGAAATATGCAGAAAACGCCTTATACAATGGGGTAAAGACAAAAGGCTACATGGCTATATATACTACTCTAACGGACTCTATGTTCACATACAATGGGTGTAAGCCAGTTTGCACACGCAAAATACTTGGGTTAAAATTGACTAGCCTAGCATGTACAAACATGGTCTCGAAACACTAGAGACCGAAAGGTCAAACATAGTAGATATGATCACCATAAAGATGCTCACATTGAAGACTACTCCATCTCACGTGATGATCGGACATGGTTTAGTTGATTTGGATCATGTATCACTTAGATAACTTGAGGGATTTTGATTTAAGTGGGAGTTCATTAGTAATTTGATTAATTGAACAAAGATTTATCATGAACATAGTCAAAATGTCATTGCAAATTATGTTGTAGTTCAATAGATCGCGATGTAGCCAAATTTTTGATACGTCCCTAGAGAAAACTAAGTTGAAAGATGATGATAGCAATAATGTGGACTAGGTCCATGATCTAAGGATTATCCTCATTGCTACACAGAAGAATTATGTCCTTTACGCACTTCTCGGTGACAGACCTGCTGTAGGAGTTGATGCAGACGTTATGAACGTTTAACAAGCTCGATCGAATGACTACTTGATAGTTTAGTCTGCCATGCTTTCCGGCTTAGAATTGGGGCTCCAAAGAAGTTTTGAATGCGATTGAACATATGAGGTGTTCCAAGAGCTGAAATTGGTATTTCAGGCTCATGCCCATGTTGAGAGGTATGACACCTCTGACAAGTATTTTGCCTACAAGATGGAGGACAATAGCTCAGGTAGTGAGCATGTGATCAAAATGTCTGGGTACTACAATCACTTGAATCAAGTGGAAGTTAATTTTCCAGATAAGATAGTGATTGACAGAGTTCTCCAGTCACTATCACCAAGCTACTAGAGCTTCGCGATGAACTATAATATGCAAGGGATGATGAAAACGATTCCCAAGCTCTTCACGATGCTGAAATCGGCGGAGATATAAATCAAGAAAGAACATCAAGTGTTCATGGTTAACAAGACCACCAGTTTTAAGAAAAGGGGCAAGGGAAAGAAAGGGAACTTCAAGAAGAATAGCAAGCAAGTTGCCGCTCCCGTGAAGAAGCCCAAAGTTGGACCCAAGCCTGAAACTGAGTGCTTCTACTGCAAAGGAAATGGTCACTAGAAGCGGAACTGCCCCAAATACTTGGCAGATAAGAAGGATGGCAAAGCAAACACAGGTATACTTGATATACATGTTATTGATGTGTACTTTACTGGTGCTCGTAGTAACCCCTGGGTATTTGATACCGGTTCAATTGCTGAGATTAGTAACTCAAAATGGGAGTTGCGGACTAGTTAAGGGCGAGGTAACGGTTTGTGTTGGAAGTGAGTCCAAGATTGATATGATCACCATCGCACACTCCCTCTACCTTCGGGATTAGTGTTGAGCCTAAATAAATGTTATTTTGTGTTTGCGTTGAGCATGAACATGATTAGATCATGTTTATTGCAATACGGTTATTCATTTAAGTCAGAGAATAATTGTTGTTCTGTTTACATGAATAAAACCTTCTATTGTCATACACCCAATGTAAATGGTTTATAGAATCTCGATCGTAGTGATACACATATTTGTAATATTGATGCCAAAAGATACAAAGTTGATAATGATAGTGCAACATACTTGTGGCGCTGCCGTTTAGGTCATATTGGTGTAAAGCGCATGAAGAAACTCCATGCGGATGGACTTTTGGAATCACTTGATTATGAATCATTTGATACTTGTGAACCATGCCTCACAGGCAAGATGACCAAAACTCCGTTCTCCGGAACAATGGAGCGAGGTAATGACTTATTGGAAATAATACATACCGATGTATGCGGTCCGATGAGTGTTGAAGCACACGGCGGGTATCGTTATTTTCTCACCTTCATAAATGATATGAGTACGTATGGGTATATCTACTTGATGAATCACAAGTCCGAAACATTTGAAAAGTTCAAAGAATTTCGGAGTGAAGTGGAGAATCACCGTAACATGAAAATAAAGTTTCTATGATCTGATCGCGGAGGCGAATATTTGAGTTACGAGTTTGGCCTTCATTTAAAACAATGTGGAATAGTTTCACAACTCACGCCACCTGGAACACCACAGCGTAATGGTGTGTCCGAACGTCATAACCGTACTTTATTAGATATGGGGCGTTCTATGATGTCTCTTACCGATTTGACACTATCGTTTTGGGGTTATGCGTTAGAGACATCCGCATTCACATTAAATAGGGCACCATTTAAATCCTTTCAGATGACACCGTATGAACTGTGGTTTGGCAAGAAACCTAAGATGTCTTTTCTTAAAAGTTTGGGGATGCGAAGCTTATATCAAAAGGCTTCAGCCCGATAAGCTCAAACCCAAAGCGGAGAAGTGCGTCTTCATAGGATACCCGAAAGAGACTATTGGGTATACCTTCTACCACACATCCGAAGGCAAAATCTTTGTTGCTAAGAATGGGTCCTTTCTAGAGAAATAGTTTCTCTCGAAAGAAGTGAGTGGGAGGAAAGTAGAACTTGATGAGGTAGTTGTACCTTCTCTTGAATTGGAAAGTAGTACAGCAGAGAAAGCCGTTCTCGTGATGCCTACACCAACTAGAGAGGAAGCAAATTATGATGATCATGAGACATCAGATCAAGTTACTACTGAACCTCGTAGGTCGACCAGAACATGTTCCGCACTAGAGTGGTACGACAATCCTATCTTGGAAGTCATGTTGTTGGACAACAGTGAACCTACGAACTATGAAGAAACTATGATGAGCCCAGATTCCAAAAAATGGCTTGAGGCCATGAAATGTGAGATAGGATCCATGTATGAGAACGAAGTGTGGACTTTGGTGGATTTTCCCGATAATCGGCAAGCCATAAAGAATAAATGGATCTTTAACAGGAAGACGAACACTGGCAGTAATATCACTGTCTACAAAGCTCGACTTGTTGCAAAAGGTTTTTGACAAGTTCAAGGGGATGACTACGATGAGACTTTCTCACCTTTAGCGATGCTTAAGTCTATCCGAATAATGTTAGCAATCGCCGCATATTATGATTATGAAATCTGGCAAATGTATTTCAAAAACTTGCATTCCATAACGGGTTTCTTGAGGAAGAGTTGTATATGATGCAACCGGAAGTTTTTGTCGATCCTAAAGGTGCTAACGAAGTGCGCAAGCTCCAGCGATCCATCTATGGACTAGTGCAAGCATCTCGGAGTTGAAATATATGCTTTGCTAAGGTGATCAAAGCATATGATTTTATACAGACTTATGGTGAAGCCTATATTTACAAGAAAGTGAGTGGGAGCTCTATAGCATTTCTAATATTATAAGTGGATGACATATTGCTGATAGAAAATAACATAGAATTTTTGGATAACATAAAAGGATACTTGAATAAGAATTTTTCAATGAAATACCTCGACGAAGCTACTTGCATATTGGGCATCAAAATCTATAGATATAGATCAAGACGCTCAATAGAACTTTCACAAAGAACATACCTTGACAAAGTTTTGAAGAAGTTCAAAATGGATCAGTCAAAGAAAGGGTTCTTGCCTGTGTTGGAAGGTATGAAGTTGAGTAAGACTCAAATCCCGACCACGGAGGAAGATAGAGAGAGAATGAAAGTCATTCCCCATGCCTCAGCCATAGGTTCTATAAAGTATGCCATGCTGTGTACTAGACCTATTGTGTGCCTTGCCATGAGTCTGGCAAGGGGATACAATAGTGATCCAGGAGTGGATCGCTGGATAGCGGTCAAAATTATCCTTAGGTACCTAAGAGGACTAAGGAAATGTTTCTCAGTTATGGAGGTGATAAAGAGTTCATTGAAGAGGAAAGGGTGATGCGTTAGTTTTTCCCTTGAAGAGGAAAGGGTGATGCAACAAAGTAGAGTAAGTATTTCCCTCAGTTTTGAGAACCAAGGTATCAATCCAGTAGGAGACAACGCACAAGCCACCGAATACCTGCACAAACTAACACCAACTTGCACCCAACGCGACAAAGGGGTTGTCAATCCCTTCATGGTTATTTGCAAAGTGAGATCTGATATAGATGGATAAGCGGCAACGTAATTTTTTTGGTATTTTTGGTTTATGAAATGGAAAGTAAAAGATTGCAAAGAAATTAAATAGAAAAATAAAATTGTAGATCAGAAACTTATATGATGGAAAGTAGACCCAGGTGTCGGTGTCAAAACCGACGGATCTCGGGTAGGGGATCCCGAACTGTGCATCTAGGATCGATGGTAATAGGAGACGGGGGACACGATGCTTACCCAGGTTCGGGCCCTCTCTCTGGAGGTAATACGCTACTTCCTACTTGATTGATCTTGATGGATATGAGTATTACAAGAGTTGATCTACCACGAGATCGTAATGGCTAAACCTTAGAAGCCTAGCCTATATGACTATGGCAATGAATATATCCTTTCCGGACTAACCCCTCCGGTTTATATAGACGCCGGGGGGGTCTAGGGTTACATAGAGTCGGTTACATAAGAATGAATCTTCCTAGTCGGTCGCCAAGCTTGCCTTCCACACCAAGGAGAGTCCAATCCAAAAACAGGTACGGTCTTCGGCCTTCATGTCTTCACAGCCCATAAGTCCGGCCCATGGATAACAGGCCGGACGCCTCAGGACCCCTTAGTCCAGGACTCCCTCAGTAGCCCCTGAACCTGGCTTCAATGACGAGCAGTCTGGCGCGTAGATTGTCTTCGACATTGCAAGGCAGGTTCTCCCTTCCAAACTCCTAGTTGATCTCCAGATGTAATGATTGTATCCGGACTTGTATGCACAACCGCAGAGGACATAACATTTCACGAGTTCAACCCACCGACCAGTTTTTGGTAATATGACACCACGCCTACCCGGCCACTACTTGTGAACCGTTTTAGCCGGCCCGTCACCCCACGTCCCAAGACGTGGTCTTATTGGCGCGTCTTTTCCAAGCGTAGATCGTGCCTCCCTTTTTTAAGGGATTCCTGTCAACCCGGACGTGGGTAACCCAACTGTCGCTTGGGTACAACTCCTTGGAAACAAGCAAGTTTTTGAGGCCCAA
>NW_021268819.1:42816-44293 GCF_002162155.2 Triticum dicoccoides
TCCGGAGAAATCAACCTTTCCTCGCCCGAAGATGGAGGCGGAAAAGGACCCAGTATCCCTTCTCCAAACAGGAGGAAAAGGGCCGCCTCCGAAGATTGGGAGGGCGGTCTTCCAAGAAGGGCAAGATGCCACCGTCGATCGGCTTGGGTTTGGAAAGAGAAGCCGTTGAGCAGCTCCAACAGGGGACAAGCCCTCGGCCAAACCATAAGAGAATCGAGAGTACTTTGATAGCGTCCTGCTCCATTATTGTTACCAAAGATACACGTAACGCATTTATGCATTTTTACAGGTTGGCACAGAATTTTTCTGGGCGATCCTCTTCTTCGGGGAGTCTCCTCCCAGAGATGATGGAGAGCGAGACGCCTCCTCCGACCTCCTCGCCCAATAAGGCGGATGACTCTGAGTACCCAAAGGTGGACCTCTGATCATCCGGGATTCCGGGGCTGATGATAACAAAGGCCCCGGACTATCTGGTTCATAGCCGATAGTGATTTTGGAGATGGGTGAGCATATTCCTTCAAAGGATGATTGTGCTTTTGGAGCAGCTTCCGGAGACCCGGGGCCTTCGGATATGTTGCAGGACATGTTGCGGAAAGCATCTGTCTCGGGGGAACAGCGTAGCTTGATGGGTACAGTAATTGAAAAGATTTCGTCCATGAAGAGCGGATTAGATAAAGCCTTCATGAGCCTACTGAAGGGCTTCGAGGTTTGTGACATAATGTTTTCAACTATGTTTCATTTGCAAAGATGCGCTTGTGTATAGGTAGTACGCCCTGATACTCTGGTTGGCTTCTGCTGGGAAGCAAAACAGAGGATCGAAAAGGATCATTTGAGGACTAACCTGATCAACTTTGAACACAGGCTGCTTCCCCCTTGGCCGCTTCCCAGACTATGGAAATTGCCAATTTGCAGCGGAAGCTTGATGTGGCAGGGGATGATCTTGCTTTAATCAATATGCGTCTTGACGAGTCGCAAGGTATGTATTCGGGGCAATCCTCATATGTTTTTGTGGTAAAAGAATAATGTTGAGATTTAGATGCTGGAATATGCATGGCTGCAGATGGTTCTGCCGCCGTTGAAGTTCTTCGAGCGGAGCTGGCCCAGGCCAAGGAGCAGGCCTGTCGTAGTAATGTTGCTGCCGAGAAGGCATCGGCTGAATTAAAAGCCGAACAAGCTGCACTGTGCCAAGATGAGGAGAAGATATCCACTATGACGCTTGAACTGGAGAATGCTACCGGCCGTTGTGAATTTCTGGAGAATGAGAGTAAAGCCTTAACGGCTGATCTGGACAAGGCCTTACAAGAGGCTAGAGCAGCGCGGTAGGAATCCAGGGCAGCCCGTGAGGAGGTTCGACAGGCGAGGGAGATTGCGGGTGGAAAGCCCTTTCTGCTGCAAACTAAGTTCGGTGACCCGAACTATGCCCATCTTAACCAAGTATGGGCTTCTCCGGATGAGTTCTTGGACTTGCCGAAGAGTT
>NW_021268819.1:45891-48977 GCF_002162155.2 Triticum dicoccoides
ATATATATATATAAGCCATCCTCCCGGCTATTTGACATGCTTGGGGTTGGAGGCGGAGGAACGGGCATAGTACAGGCTCGAGAAATAGAGAGTGCGGTCTACAAAAAGATATTTTGGACCTCCTGTCGCACGTCTGCGCCGCCAGTCCCCGGTGGGGGGAATCCTTGATGGAAATTGCCCCTTAGATGAGTGTACGGATCCGGACTCCAATAGAGCCAGTTTCCGATGTTTATCTTGTTCGTCACCTGTTTTTAAAGGATAGCGAAGGAAGAAATAAAAAGAAAATAAAAAATAAAAATAAAGTTATTGGAGTGCTTGCGGGCTTGTCCGTATTGTGCTTCCACTAATGCCCATGGTATCTTGAGTGTGTAATGCTGTATGCGCGGTACAAACTTTGTAGGTGTACGGAGTGGGCGGCGGAGGCCGGGTTGCTATTTCCGTTCTAGAAGTAGTTGATCCTCGGGTGGAGACTGCTTCGGAACACTGGTGTTTCGTTGGTGAACCTTTCTGTCATCCCTGTCGCTTGGCGGCCTCCTCCCCCTGTGTTCGGTGTTGAGCTTGCCAGCCTATTTAAAGACACAGCAGTTTCTGTTGGTATGATTAGCTGGTTTATCGGGGTGGCCATGAATCTCGCAGGGTCGGTCCAATATCCTGTCCAGGTTGGATGGTTCATCTTGATTCGCCTTGAATCGCTTCTTCCACTGACCGGTCTTGGGGTTGCTGAATCCGGCGTTGACCGCTGTGTCGCCTGATCTTTCATTATCATTGTGACTGTTGTTTTTGCTTCCTCGTGGCTTGCCGTTGTCATCTCGAATTTCGGAGGTGCCCTAGTTGCTGGCGCTATTGCTTCTACGAGCGAGCCAGCTATCTTCTCCCACGCAAAAGCAGGTCATCAGAGCAGCAAGGGCTGTCATGGATTTAGGTCCTTCTTGGCCGAGGTGGCGTGCAAGCCATTCGTCCCGGACGCTGTGTCTGAAAGCCGCAAGGGCTTCCGCGTCCGGACAGTCCACAATTTGGTTCTTTTTGACTAAGAACCGAGTCCAGAGCTCCCTGGCTGATTCTCCAGGCTGTTGGACAATGTGGCTTAGGTCATCGACATCCGGTGGCCGGACATGTGTTCCTCAGAAGTTATCGAGGAAGGCCTCTTCCAAGTCCTCCCAGCTGCCTATGGAGTTTTCAGGCAGGTCATTTAACCAGTACCGAGCTGGCCCTTTTAGTTTTAGTGGGAGGTATTTAATGGCGTGGAGGTCGTCCCCACAGGCCATATGGATGTGGAGGATGAAATCTTCTATCCATACTGCGGGATCGGTTGTCCCGTCGTATGATTCAATATTGACGGGTTTGAGTCCTTCGGCGAATTCATGATCCATTACTTCATCAGTGAAGCAAAGCGAGTGTGCGGCGCCTCTATGTTGGGCCACACTATGACGTAACTCCGAAGGAGTCCCTTCGCGGTTTTCGGATCGGGCGTGGCGAGGTTTGACACGTCCGAATAGGTAGCCATCATCACGTGTTGAAGCATGCTTTCACGGTCCGTAGATCGGTCTTGCGTTTCCTGCTCTATTGTCCGAGTCCCCGTGTAGGTTGTCTAGGTAATCGTGACCTGCGTTGTTCTTGCCTTTATGGCGAGGAGGGGTAGTCTGGTATTCGTCTTGAGTTGCCTCTTTATTCGGACAGAGTTGTCGGTGACCTGCCGCATTGTGTGACGATGGTATGGGCTCCAACGCCCCGTCATTGGACTGGTATAGCAATATGTGCTTTGGGTAGCATTTGGCTAGGCCACTAAGGCCGTATTCTTCGGCGACCAGGACTTTGGTCCATCTGTCGTTGAGTAGGTCTTGGTCAGCTTGAAGCTGCTGCTACTTCTTTTTCAGGCTCCTTGCCGTAGCTATCAGCCTGCGCTTGAAGCGCTCCTGCTCGAGGGGCTCTTCGGGTATGATGAAGTCTTCGTCGCCGAGGCTTACCTCATCTTTGGAGAGTGCAAGGTAGTTGTCGTCCTCCGAACCGTCGCTGGGCGGGGCCTGTTCATCAGGGGTGGCTTGCCCTTTTCCTATTCCTCCTGCTCGGATATTGCTCTCACAGGGTCTTTATTGCTTTCGGTGTCGTCCGGAGTACTATTTCTCCAGTGCCGTCATTGTTGCGGCATGACTTGGAGCTGTGTTTGGGGCGCCGGAATTTAGACTGTGTCTCAGGAGTTTTAACTGGATCTCCCTTGTCCTTGCCGCGAGGCTTTTTAAGTGTATCAATCATGTACACGTCATATGAAGGGGTGGCCGTCCCATGCCTGATGACTGGTGGGTCTTGGCCTTGCTCCTTATCGGCATCGTCGTCTATGTCGTCAATGTCTTCGGAGACAGAAGCGGGCATGTTGGTTAAGTCCTCGACAGTGGCTATGAAGTGGGTGGCGGGTGGGAAGTGAAATTCTCAATTGTCAACCTCTAGCTCAAACCGGACATAGTTCGGCCGTGAGTCCCCCATTGGGGACAGGTTTTTCAACGAATTCAGCACATCGCCGAAGGGCGAGTGCTGGAAGACATCTGCGACGCTGAACTCGATGACTGATAACCGATCCAGCTCGGTGTCCGGGAGCGCGCAAGGTCGGAACTTATAGTCGGAAACGAGTCCGAAATTCCGTTGACGTTGATATTGCCTGGTGTTGAGTTTGTGTGCGGCTCCAACGCCGCGGACTCTGTAGCTTCGGATGGTGCAAACTGCTCCGGATCTAAGGTCGTAGCAGTTATAGGAACCATCTCCAGAACCTGATCCGATGACAGATTTAGGTCATGTTCATCGGAGCGAGGGAGAGCGATCGCCGCGGTCTCAAATCCATTGAAGATCAAGTCCCCACGGATATCCATGACATAGTTCAAGCTTCCAAATATGACCTGATGGCCAGGGGCAAAGCTATCGACCTGCTCTAGATGGCCAAGCGAGTTGGCCCGCATTACGAAGCCGCCGAACACGAAAATCTATCCGGGGAGGAAGGTTTCTCCTTGGACAGTGTCACTATAGACAATTGAAGGGGCCATCGAACCTTTCATCGACGACACAGTGGAACTCTCAATGAAAGCACCAGTCGGTGTCAA
>NW_021268819.1:49424-52722 GCF_002162155.2 Triticum dicoccoides
GACTCCTGCCTGCATCTAGAGTATTAAGTTCATAAGAACAGAGTAATGCATTAAGTAAGATGACATGATGTAGCGGGATAAACTCAAGCAATATGATGAAAACCCCATCTTGTTATCCTCAATGGCAACAATACAATACGTGTCGATTCCCCTTCTGTCACTAGGATCGAGCACCGCAAGATTGAACCCAAAGCTAAGAACTTCTCCCATTGCAAGAAAAACCAATCTAGTTGGCCAAACCAAATCGATAGTTCAAAGATATTTGCAAAGATATCAAATCATGCATATAAGAATTCAGAGGAGACTGAAATAATATTCATAGATAAGCTGATCATAAATCTACAATTCATCGGATCTCGGCAAACACACCGCAAAAGAGTATTACATCGAATAGATCTCTAAGAACATCGAGGAGAACTTTGTATTGAGAATCAAAGATAGAGAAGAAGCCATCTAGCTACTAGCTATGGACCCGTAGGTCTGTGGTAAACTACTCACGCTTCATCGGAGAGGCAATGGTGTTGATGTAGAAGCCCTCCGTGATCGAATCCCCCTCCGGTAGGATGCCAGAAAAGGCCCCTAGATGGGATCTCACGGGTACAGAAGGTTGCGACGATGGAAAAGTGGATTCATGGCTCCCCTAGAATGTTTTGGGATATTTGAGAATATATAGGTGAAAGAAATAGGTCGGTGGAGTCACGAGGGACCCACAAGGGTGGGGGCGCGCCCTACCCCCCTGGGCATGCCTCCCGACCTTGTGGCCACCTCGTGGCTTTCTTGACGTGCACTCCAAGCCCTCTGGATGTCTTCTGGTCCAAGAAAAATAATCACGAAAGTTTCATTCCGTTTGGACTCCATTTGGTATTCCTTTTTTGCGAAACTCTAAAACAAGGGAAAAACAGGAACTGGCACTGGGCTCTTGGTTAATAGGTTAGTCCCAGAAATCGTATAAAATAGCATACTAAAGCATATAAAACATCCAAAACAGGTAATATAATATCATGGAACAATCAAAAATTATAGATACATAGGAGACGTATCAAGCATCCCCAAGCTTAATTCCTGCTCGTCCTCGAGTAGGTAAATGATAAAAATAGAATTTTGATGTGGAATGCTACCTAACACATTTATCCATGTAATTCTCTTATTGTGGCATGAATGTTCAGATCCGTATGATTCAAAACAAAAGTTTAATATTGACATAAAAACAATAATAGTTCAAGCATACTAACAAAATAATTATGTCTTCTCAAAATAACATGGCCAAAGAAAGCTTATCCCTGCAAAATCATATAGTCTGGCTATGCTCCATCGTCATCACACAAAATATTTAAATCATGCACAACCACGATGACAAGCCAAGAAATTGTTTCATACTTTTAATGTTGTCAAACTTTCTATACTTTTACGCAATACATGAGCGTGAGCCATGGACATAACACTATAGGTGGTATAGACGGTGGTTGTGGAGAAGACAAAAAGGAGGAGATAGTCTCACATCAACTAGGTATATCAGCGGGCTATGGAGATGCCCATCAATAGATATCAATGTGAGCGAGTAGGGATTGCCATGCAACGGATGCACTTGAGCTATAAGTTTATGAACACTCAAAATGAAAACTAAGTGTGGGTGTGCATCCAACTTGCTTGCTCATGAAGACCTAGGGAATTTTGAGGGAGCCTATCATTCGAATATACAAGCCAAGTTCTATAATGAAAATTCCCACTAGTATATGAAAGTGATATCATAGGAGACTTTCTATCATGAAGATCATGGTGCTACTTTGAAGCACAAGTGTGGTAAAAGGATAGTAACATTATCCCTTCTCTTTTTTCTCTTAGTTTTTTGGGCCTTCTTTTTTAATGGCCTTTTCTCTTTTTTTCCTCACATGGGACAATGCTCTAATAATGAAGATCATCACACTTTTATTTACTTACAACTCAAAAATTACAACTCGATACTAGAAAAAAAATATGACTCTATGTGAATGCCTCTGGCGGTGTACCGGGATGTGCAATGAATCAAGAGCAACATGTATAATAAATGGTGAACGGTGGCTTTGACACAAATACGATGTCAACTACATGATCATGCAAAGCAATATGATAATGATGATGCATGTCATATAAACGGAACGATGGAAAGTTGCATGGCAATATATCTCGGAATGGCTATGGAAATGCCATAATAGGTAGGTATGGTGGCTGTTTTGAGGAAGGTATATGGTGTCCCGGCAAAAGTTGTGCGGTACTAGAGAGGCTAGCAATGGCGGAAAGGTGAGAGTGTGCATAATCCATGGACTCGACATTAGTCATAAATAACTCACATACTTATTGCAAAAATCTATTAGTCATCAAAACAAAGTACTACATGCATGCTCCTAGGGGGATAGATTGGTAGGAAAAGACCATCACTCGTCCCCGACCACCACTCATAAGGAAGACAATCAAAGAATATCTCATGCTCCAACTTCGTTACATAACGGTTCACCACATGTGCATGCTACGGGACTCACAAACTTTAACACAAGTATTCCTCAAATTCACAACTACTCACTAGCATGACTTTAATATCACCATCTTCATATCTCAAAACAATCATAAGGAATCAAACTTCTCATAGTATTCAATGCACTTTATATGAAATTTTTTATTATATCCCTCTTGGATGCCTATCATATTAGGACTAATTTTATAATCAAAGCAAATTACCATGTTGTGTTTAAAGACTCTAGAATAATATAAGTGAAGTACAAGAGTTCATCAATTTCTATAAAATAAAACCATCGTCGTGCTCTAAAAAGATATAAGTGAAGCACTAGGGCAAAATTGCCTAGCTCAAAAGATATAAGTGAAGCACATAGAGTATTATAATAAATCATGATTCATGTGTGTCTCTCTCAAAAGGTGTGTACAGCAAGGATGATTGTGGCAAAGTAAAAATCAAAGACTCAAATCATACAAGATGCTCCAAGCAAAACACATATCATGTGGTGAATAAAAATATAGCCTCAAGTAAAGTTACCGATATATGAAGACGAAAGAGGGGATGCCTTCCGGGGCATCCCCAAGCTTAGGCTCTGGGTATCCTTGAATATTACCTTGGGGTGCCTTGGGCATCCCCAAGCTTAGGCTCTTGCCACTCCTTATTCCATAGTCCATCAAATCCTTACCCCAAAACTTGAAAACTTCACAACACAAAACTCAATAGAAAATCTCATAAGCTCCGTTAGTATAAGAAAACAAATCACTACTAGTGTAATATCTACTGTATTCCAACTTTTCCATGGTTCATCCC
>NW_021268819.1:52822-56528 GCF_002162155.2 Triticum dicoccoides
CCATAGATGCATCAAAATAAGCAAACAACACGCGAAAAACAGAATGTGTCAAAAAGAGAACAGTCTGTAGCAATCTGGATATTTTGAATACTTCGGTAACTTCAAAAATCCTGAGAAATTAGGACGTCCTAAGAAATTTGTCTATTAATCTTCTGCAAACATAATCATTTAAAAATCACTCTTCTGCTAAAAATTAGAATTGTTTTCATGAGCGCAAAAATTTCTGTTTTTCAGCAAGATCAAATCAACTATCACCATAAGCTATCCCAAAGGTCTTACTTGGCACAAACTCTAATTAATACACAAAACCACATCTAACCAGAGGCTAGATGAATTATTTAATGCAAAATAGAACCTAAAAAGCAAAAACAAAAAATAAGTTGGGTTTTCTCCCAACAAGCGCTATTGTTTAACGCCCTTAGGTAGGCATAAAACACGAATAGATCTAAGTATTCTCATCATTGGCATGCAATCCATAAGTGGCTCTCATAATAGATTCACAAGGCAATTTAAGTTTCTTTCTAGGGAAGTGTTCCATACCTTTCCTTAACGGAAATTGAAATCTAATTTTTCCTTCTTTCATATCAATAATTGCACCAATCATTCTAAGGAAAGGTCTACCAAGAATAATAGGACATGTAGGATTGCCATCTATATCAAGAACAATTAAATATATGGGCACATAATTCCTATTTGCAACAATAATAACATCATTAATCCTTCCCATAGGCTTTTTAATAGTGGAATCCGCAAGATGCAAATTTAAGAAACAATCATCAAATTCACGGAAACCTAACACATCACATAAAGTTTTTGGAATCGTGGAAACACTAGCACTCAAATCACACAAAGCATGGGATTCATAATCTTTAATCTTAATCTTAATGGTAGGTTACCGTTCATCATAAAGTTTTCTAGGGATAGAAACTTCCAATTCAAGCTTTTCTTCAAAAGATTTCATGATAGCATAAACGATATATTTAGTAAAAGCTTTGTTTTGATTATAAGCATGAGGAGAATTCAACATGAATTGCAACGAGGAAATACAATCTATTAAAGAACAATTATCATAATTAAATTCCTTGAAATCCAAAAGAGTGGGTTCATTGCTATTTAAAGTTTTGACCTCTCCAATCCCACTTTTATCAATTTTTGCATCTAGATCTAAAAACTCTGAATCATTGGGATGCCTTCTAACTAAAGTTGACTCATCTCCAGTCCCATATTTATCAAGATTTACATTGGAAAACAAAGATTCAATAGGAGTGACATCAATCACTTTAAGATCTTCATCATTATTCAAAGCCTCTGGTTTGGCGGCCATTTTGTTTACTAAAGTAGCTTCTTTATCAGAAATTTCACCTACTAAATTTTCAAGATGCGCAAACTAAGATCTCAAACCATAAAATTCCTTAGACATATCATCAAGCTCTTTATTCATGTATTCCATAAAACTTTTCTGCTCCTTGAGATCGCTTCTAAAGAAATTGTTATGCTCAAATTGCAAAGACATGGAGCTACTAACATTACTTCAATTTTGTCTAACCTCCTAAGGTGAGGGTCAACATTTTTGGAGGAGTCATTGTGACAAGGCAAGCAATCCAACACATGAGCACACAAAAAGCAAGCGAAGAAGATGAACGGAAGAGGGGCGAAGAAAAGGTGAATCTTTTTTTGAAAATCATTTTAGAAGTGGGGGAGAGGAAAATGAGAGGCGAATGGCAAATAATGTAATGCGAGGAATGAGAGTTTATGATGGGTACTTGGTATGTCTTGGCTTGGCGTAGATCTCCCCGGCAACGGCGCCAGAAATTCTTCCTGCTACCTCTTGATCTTGTGTTGGTTTTTTCCTTGAAGAGGAAAGTGTGATGCAGCAAAGTAGAGAAAGTATTTCCCTCAGTTTTGAGAACCAGGGTATCAATCCAGTAGGAGATAACACACAAGTCATCGAATACCTGCACAAACAAACACCAACTTGCACCCAACGCGACAAAGGGGTTGTCAATCCCTTGACGGTTATTTGCAAGGTGAGATCTGATATAGATGGATAAACGGTAACGTAATATTTTTGGTATTTTTGGTTTATGGAACGGAAGGTAAAAGATTGCGAAGAAAGTAAATAGGAAACTAAAATTGTAGATTGGAAACTTATATGATGGAAAGTAGACCGGGGGCCACAGGTTTCACTAGAGGCTTCTCTCAAGATAGAAAATATTACGGTGGGTGAACAAATTAGTGTCGAGCAATTGAGATAAAAGCGCAAAGTTATGACGATATCTAAGGCAATGATCATGAATATAGGCATTGCGTCCGTGTCAAGTAGACCAACTCCTGCCTGCATCTACTACTATTACTCCACACATCGACCGGCTTCTGCCTGCATCTAGAGTATTAAGTTCATAAGAACAGAGTAACACATTAAGTAAGATGACATGATGTAATGGGATAAACTCAAGCAATATGATGAAAACCCCATCTTGTTATCCTCGATGGCAACAATACAATACGTGTCGGTTCCCCTTCTGTTACTAGGATCGAGCACCGCAAGATTGAACCCAAAGCTAAGCACTTCTCCCATTGCAAGAAAAACCAATCTAGTTGGCCAAACCAAATCAATAGTTCGTAGAGACATGCAAAGATATCAAATCATGCATATAAGAATTCAAAGGAGATTGAAATAATATTCATAGATAAGTTCATCATAAATCCACAATTCATCGGATCTCGGCAAACACACCGCAAAAGAGTATTACATCGAATAGATCTCTAAGAACATCAAGGAGAACTTTGTATTGAGAATCAAAGAGAGAGAATAAGCCATCTAGCTGCTAGCTATGGACCCGTAGGTCTGTGGTAAACTACTCACGCTTCATCGGAGAGGTGATGGTGTTGATGTAGAAGCCCTTCGTGATTGAATCCCCCTCCGGCAGGACGCCAAAAAAGGCCCCTAGATGGGATCTCATGGGTATAGAAGGTTGCGGCGGTGGAAAAGTGGTTTTGTGGCTCCCCTGGAAGGTTTTAGGATATTTGAGAATATATAGGCGGAAGAAATAGGTCGGTGGAGTCACGAGGGGCCCACAAGGGTGGGGGTGCAGCCTACCCCCTGGGCGCGCCTCCCGACCTTGTGGCGGCCTCATGGCTTTCTTGATGTGCACTCCAAGCCCTATGGATGTCTTCTGGTCCAAGAAAAATCATCGCGAAAGTTTCATTTCGTTTGGATTCCGTTTGGTATTCCTTTTCTGTGAAACACTAAAACAAGGAAAAGAACAGGAACTGGCACTGGGCTCTAGGTTAATAGGTTAGTCCCAAAAATCATATAAACTAGAATATTAATGCATATAAAACATCCAAAACAGATAATATAATAGCATGGAATAATAAAAAATTATAGATACGTTGGGGACGTATCAACTAAGTATAGAGATACCGACGATCGAATCTCGGGCAAGTAACATACCGTCAGACAAAGGGAATTATGTATGTTGTCATAAAGGTTCAACCAATAAAAGATCTTTGTGGAATATCTAGGAATCAATATGGGCCTAGGTCCTGCTATTGGTTATTGACTGAAGAGGTGTCTCGGTCATGACTACATAATTCCCGAACCCATAGGGTCGCACGCTTAACGTTCGTTGACGCTAGAGTAGTATTGGGATATTTGATGAGTGTTAACCAAATGTTGTTTGGAGTCCCGGATGAGATCCCG
>NW_021268820.1:0-4314 GCF_002162155.2 Triticum dicoccoides
AACTAGGTAGGAACTTCCCAAGGACCAAAATGAGGCACGCTGCATAGTGCGGCGATCTAAAGCCTACAGGGTCCACGAGGGAGAGCTGTATAAAAAAAGCACTACCGGAATCCTTCAAAGCCGCATCTTCGGAGAGGAAGGGCGGAAGCTTTTGGCAGAAATTGACGCCGGACTCGGCGGCCACCACGCTGTAGCCCGGGCCCTTGTAAGCAAGGCCTTCCGTACATGTTTTTATTGGCTGATGGCCCGGGCAGACGCACAGGACTTGGTCCAACGCTGCGTCGGTTGCCAGCTTTTTGCAAACCAAAGCCACGTGCCACCCACCGCTCTCCAAACATTCCCCATTACCTGGCCCTTCGTGGTCTGGGCACTTGACATGGTTGGACCCCTTAAAGGGGGAACCCATAAGAAAAAATACTTACTGGTCATGGTGGATAAATTCTCCAAATGGATAGAAGCCAAACCTGTTAAAACGGCCAAATCCAGACCGGTGATAGACTTCATATCCGGGGTTGTACACCGTTATGGCGTCCCCCACAGCATCATCACTGACAATGACGCGAACTTCACGGCCGACGAGGTAAAACTCTGGTGCAGCAACATGGGCATCAAGCTCGATTATGCTTCCGTCTATCACCCACAAACCAACACCCAAGTTGAGCGAGCAAATGGTCTTATCATGAGCGGCATCAAATCCAGATTAGTGTGTCCTTAAAGGAGTCTAACACGCACTGGGTAGAGGGGCTCAACTCCGTACTCTGGGGGCTGCGGACCATGCCGAATCGTACTATCGGATATACACCCTTCTTTATGGTGTACGGCGCAGAGGCGGTTCTGCCCTGCGACATAATTCATGACTCACCTCGAGTGCGCATGTACGAAGAAAGAGAAGCCGAGCTTGATCGGCAGGATAGTCTGGACACCCTGGAGGAGGAGCACGATGTGGCAGAAGCCCGTTCCGCATTCTATCAGCAACAGGCTCGCAGATACCAAAGCAGAGAAGTACGGGCCAAAACTTATAACGTTGGCGAGTTAGTTCTACGCCTGCCGGAGAAGAAAAAGACCAAGCTCGAGCTCAAATGGGAAGGTCCCTTCATTATTGACCAAGTTCTGACCGGTGGAGCGTACCGTCTGCGGGATGCATCGAATAATCGACTTGAGCCGAACCCATGGAACGCAGCTAGACTTCGAAGATTCTACGCCTAGCGCCGGACTCTATGTTCGTCTCTTTCCTCTGTCCATTTTTTGCATATACATTATCTGTCTTTTTTCCCTTTCTTTCTTTTATTCTTTCTCAAGGCCTTCAAGGGCCAACTTGTGCCTCGCTTGCACACTATTGACGCGCTAACCGCGCTCATTATACCTGGGGGCTTCTTACATAGAAGGTTAATTATTTTTCTGGCTTCATGCCCCGCACATGTGTTATTCTTCCGCATGTACCTTTTCTTCACCCATTATATGAATCGATATGACTTAAGTTTTGGCCAAGATGGGTTGCTTGGCTCTTGTATTTATGCCCTACGTTCCCGTTAATTCGGCTAGGGCATAAGGGGAGCACCTCTCCGATTGTTACTATCGGGTCAGCCGGATGTGTACCTCAGACTGGGTGAAGCCGAAAGCTAGCGTTCTTAAGGGAATACTCGGTCAGTGAACAAAAGATGATTTTTATTTATTTTCCATATGTGCCCCCAGATGTTTTTGCCGGCGTCTCCTCTCGCAGTCCGGCATGCACTTTAGGGCATGCGTACCCAGGGAAAGGAACCCCTAACGGAACTATTCTCCCTGGAAGATGTTTTTACTACCCATGTAATATAACATAACTAGTTGGATACTTGTCTGTTCAAGCACTAATGACCCCTACGCCTGGTTTCCACGCATACCCTGGTTCTTACATAACTGAGCGGGTATTCAGACACACTCCGGACTATCGGGTCCTGAGGTTGAAGCGAAAAGGTCCGCCATGACAAATGATTTACAATCCGGCTAGAAGGCATTATACATGTCACTTTAATCACATAGTCATGTAGACTGACTAAATTCCTCTTCTATACCATCCAACAGGCTGTATAACCTACAATCCTGTTGGGAATACTTTGTGGCTAATTCTACTTGCCCATACACTAAGCTAACGGGGATCTCTTTCCCATTGGGCCCCACAGGTCCGACCTCGGCCATGTTGTTTGGGTCAGCCTTGGTATACCGCGTCTTCACCATGGCCCAGGCTTCCCTGGCACCTTGACGGCAGGCCGATATCTTCCATAATCGGAAGCGCCGCCGTGCTCCCTTGAGCTTCTCCGCAAGCTCTACAATGCCTTCTGGCAGGGAGACGGATGGCCACAAGGCCTGGGAAATACCTTGCATCACCTGCCGAACTTGTTCGTGCAGTTGTGAGAGCTCGGGTAGAAGATCACCCGTAGACCCGGGCATCTCCTCTACGGGACGACCCGTCAGCATACCTGCAGACATAATTCTGTTAGCCAGCTTCTCCGCCGCCCCCCTTTTAAGGGTTCATCCAAGCACTTACTGAAAATGCCGCGTCGAAGCCGCTTATTCTCCTTCTCGGAGTCCGCAAGTTTGGCTCAAACATCCTTCAGTTCCACGCTCAGCTTGGTATTGGCGTCTTGGAGATTGTTTTGCTCCCACCTGACCTCAGTCAGCACGCGTTCGCCAGCCTTTAACTGCCATACGACATGCTGGTCCTCCGGATTCTCTCTGGATTCATCTGCAATATCTATTGTTAGATCTGCAGCCACGCCGCACGCTATAGGGTACCTATCATTCTTTGAAACAAATGTTACCAGCTAGGGACTTTTTAGGTTCCTTCAATGCGGCAACGGCAGCCTGAAGTTGGGTCTTGCATTCCTCCAGCTCCTGTGACAGTCGAGAATTCTTCTCTGTAAGAACCTGCACAATAGATGATCCTTAAATCAGTTGTGCTAACTGTTTCAAATCTTAGGGGCTACTGATACATATAATCGTCAGATTTTCTTACCCATACATCCCTTACATACTGGTTTGTGGCTCTGGCTAGACCATTTTGAGCAGCACAGAGCTACGCGTCTCCAGAATTGAAGGCATCAAATGCCTCTGGTGAGAAGCAAGCGTCACGGAGTATGGCCCGGCGACGCCTATGATTCATGGCGCTCTCCACTTCTGAATTTGTAGCGGATAGTCTACCCGCATACTCTATAGGGGGAGTATCCGGCGTCCGCCCCATGTCGGCATCCGCCTCTATGTCTGGTCCTGGAGCCCGACTGGTGGAAGCATGATCGGCAGCCTCACCGAACATATTCCGGCGAGCGTTTTTTCTATTAGAGAAACATGGATGTCATTACATTTTGAGAAAGACGACAACCACAGAGCGGGGTTTTTGTCATACCTCTGCGATGGTGTCTCCGTCCTGACCGCCTTCCTTTTTGCCCTACCCGGCCTCGGTGCCTCTTGTTGGCGAGTTGTTGCGGGTTCGGCATGGCGTCCCGAATGCCTTCCCTGTAAAACACCATATGTATATGGTAGGTGAAGTGTTTAAAAGGGGATCCTAGTTTTTGGAGTTGGGATTTTGGTTTTTCTTACGTGCGACGCAGGGAGCAGTCCGGGATAGTTGGCCCTAATGGCCATCATGGCGTCATCACAGCTCAATTGATAGAACTGCCGGTCTATCAGCTCCACGAATATGTCCGGATCTTCTTCGAGTCTGGGACCGGGGGCCCGGTCGGGGTCCTCTGGTTGTGGGGATGGGCTGTTTACCTCCCTTATGGCTTTTCGTAGTTCCTGCCGTAAAATGGCAAAGTGAGTACCTACGACAAAGAATGTGGGAAGAATGGGAGTAAGGAGATATAACTCACCCAGCTTGGAGGGTTGTACATGGAGAATCCATCCCGTCGCTTGATGCTGATGAACTCCTCTTCCTCTCCCTTGAACAACTCAGACATGATTTTTCCTAAGCAGCAGCGTTGTCCGGACCCTTACGCCCGCAACGGGTAGCATCATCTTCCCCGTTAAAACACCACAGGGGGTGCCCTCGATATTGAAGTGGCTGCACTCCCTGCATTATGCATATTAACATAACCTCGATTACTGTCAATCCTGATTGAGCCAGCGCTTTAATCCGGTTCTTCAAGTAAAGGACTTGTCCGTTGTCTTCCTCCTGGGGGCTCTGTGGGCGCCAGCTTCGGCATTTCTTCAGAGGAGCATTGTTGAACTCAGGAAGACCCCACCGAACAGGGTCTGGAAGGGGGACGTCCTCCATATAAAACCATTCCGAAGGCCAGTCCTTGGACGTCTTCTTCGGAGTACCGGACAGGTATCCGGTTT
>NW_021268820.1:6368-9827 GCF_002162155.2 Triticum dicoccoides
TCCGAATAACATGGAACCGGAGAATTTTCGAATAACACTAGGTTACCTCAACGGGGATATGCACCTCCCCAACAATTAGAATATCATATTTCTTCTTGACAGTAGGAAGAGGAAATTCAAAACCTCCAAAAATAATTGATGGAATTTTTCTAATAGAATTTATAGTATGAACTTGAGGTTGTTTCCTCGTAAAGTGTACCGTATGCTCATTACCATTAACATGAAAAGTGACATTGCCCTTGTTGCAATCAATAACAGCCCCTGCAGTATTCAAAAAGGGTCTTCCAAGAATAATAGACATACTATTGTCCTCGGGAATATCGAGAATAACAAAGTATGTTAAAATAGTAATGTTTGCAACTACAACAAGCACATCCTCACAAATACCGACAGGTATAGCAGTTGATTTATCATCCATTTGCAAAGGTATTTCAATAGGTGTCAACTTATTCAAATCAAGTCTACGATATAAAGAGAGAGGCATAACACTAACACCGGCTCCAAGATCACATAAAGCAGTTTTAACATAGTTTCTTTTAATGGAGCATGGTATAGTGGGTACGCCTGGATCTCCTAACTCCTTAGGTATTCCACCCTTAAAAGTGTAATTAGCAAGCATGGTGGAAATTTCAGCTTCCGGTATCTTTCTTTTATTAGTAACAATTTCTTTCATGTACTTAGCATAAGGATTCATTTTGAGCATATCAGTTAATCGCATACGCAAAAAGATAGGTCTAATCATTTCAGCAAAGCACTCAAAATCCTCATCACCCTTTTTCTTGGATGGTTTGGGAGGAAAAGGCATGGGTTTTTGAACCCATGGTTCTCTTTCTTTACCATGTTTCCTAGGAACAAAGTATCTCTTATCATAACGTTGATTCTTTGATTGTGGGTTATCAAGATCAACAGCAGGTTCAATTTCTATATCATTATCATTGCTAGGTTGAGCATCATTATTAACATTATCACTAGTTTCAGGTTCATTACCAGATTGTGTTTCAGCATCAGAAATAGAAATATCATTTGGATTCTCGGGTGTTTCAGCAATAGGTTCACTAGAAGCATACAAAGTCCTATCATTTTTCTTTTTCTTCCTTTTAGAAGGACTAGGTGCATCTATATTATTTCTCTGATAATCTTGCTAAATTCTCTTAGGGTGGCCTTCAAGATACAAAAGTTCCCGAGTCATTTGACCAGTTCTAGTAGCCACTCTAACAGCATAGTCCTTATTCTTACTTTTCAATTCATTGAGCAAATCATTTTGAGCTTTAAGTACTTGTTCTACTTGAGTGGTAACCATAGAAGCATGTTTACTAAAAAGTTTAAGTTCACCTTTGACATTAGCCATATAATCACCCAAGTGTTCAAGCATATCAACACCATGTTTTAATTCTCTACCAAAATAAGCATTGAAGTCTTCTTGCTTAACCATAAATTTATCAAACTCATCTAAGCATGGGCTAGCAAACTTAGTAAATGGGATTTCAGCTTTATCATATCTATAGAGAGAATTTACCTTTACTACCTGTGCCAGGTTATAAAGTCCATGTGTTTCTTCAATAGGCGGTAAATTAAGACCATGTATTTCTTCAATAGGAGGTAAATTCTTAACATCTTCAGCTTTAATACCCTTTTCTTTCATGGATTTCTTTGCCTCTTGCATATCTTCAGGACTGAGAAATAGAACACCCCTTTTCTTCAGAGTTGGTTTAGGAATAGGCTCAGGAGTTGGCTCAGGAAGTGTCCAATTATTTTCATATGTCAACATATTATTCAATATAATTTCAGCTTCATCCGGTGTTCTTTCCCTGAAAACAGAACCATCACAACTATCCAGGTAATCTATGGAAGCATCGGTTAGTCCATTATAAAAGATATCAAGTATTTCATTTTTCTTAAGAGGATGATCAGGCAAAGCATTAAGTAATTGGAGAAGCCTCCCCCAAGCTTGTGGGAGACTCTCTTATTCAATTTGCACAAAATTATATATATCCCTTAAGGCAGCTTGTTTCTTATGAGTAGGGAAATATTTAGCAGAGAAGTAATAGATCATATCCTGGGGACTACGCACACAACCAGGATCAAGAGAATTAAACCATATCTTAGCATCACCCTTTAATGAGAACGGAAATATTTTATGGATATAAAAGTAGCGAGTTCTCTCATCATTAGTGAACAGGGTGGCTATATCATTTAATTTAGTAAGATGTGCCACAACAGTTTCAGATTCATAGCCATAGAAAGGATTAGATTCAACTAAAGTAATTATCTTAGGATCAACAGAGAAATCATAATCCTTATCAGTAACAAAGATAGGTGAAGTAGCATAAGCAGGATCATATTTCATTCTAGCATTCAAAGTTTTTTGTTTCAGCTTAGCTAAAAGCTTATTAAGATCAGTCCTATCATTGCAAGCAAGAAAGACTCTAGCAGTTTCTTCATCCATAACATAACCTTCAGGAACAATAGGCAATTCATATCTAGGGGGAGAATCTTCATCATCACTTTCATCAATATTATCAGTTTCAATAATTTCATTCTCTCTAGCCCTAGCAAGTTGTTCATCAAGAAATTCACCAAGTGGCACAGTAGTATCAAGCATAGAAGTAGTTTCATCATAAGTATCATGCATAGCAAAAGTGGCATCATCAATAACATGCGACATATCATAATTAATAGCAGAAGCAGGTCTAGGTGTCGCAAGCTTACTCAAAACAGAAGGTGAATCAAGTGCAGAGCTATATGACAGTTCCTTACCTCCCCTCGTAGTTGAGGGATAAATCTTGGTTCTTGGATCTTTCAAGTTCTTCATAGTTATAAGCACATATAAATCCCAAGTGACAGTCATAATCCCAGAAAATAGTCTTGATAACCCACAAGTATAGGGGATCGCAACAGTTTTCGAGGGTAGAGTATTCAACCCAAATTTATTGATTCGACACAAGGGGAGCCAAAGAATATTCTCAAGTATTAGCAGCTGAGTTGTCAATTCAACCACACCTGGAAACTTAGTATCTGCAGCAAAGTAAAATTATAGTAGTGGTAACAGTAGCAAAACTAATGTTTTTGGTATTTTGTAGTGATTGTAATAATAGCAACGGAAAAGTAAATAAACAAAGAATAATATATGGAAGCTCGTAGGCAATGGATCAATGATAGAGAATTATGCCGGATGTGGTTCATCATGTAACAGTCATAACCTAGGGTGACACAGAACTAGCTCCAATTGATCAATGTAATGTAGGCATGTATTCCGAATATAGTCATACGTGCTTATGGAAAAGAACTTGCATGACATCTTTTGTCCTACCCTCCCGTGGAAGCGGGGTCCTAGCGGAAACTAAGGGATATTAAGGCCTCCTTTTAATAGAGTACCGGACCAAAGCGTTAACACATAGTGAATACATGAACTCCTCAAACTACGGTCATCACCGGAAGTGGTCCCGATTATTGTCACTT
>NW_021268820.1:12193-14387 GCF_002162155.2 Triticum dicoccoides
AATCTTTTCACAAAAGTCAGAGAATATAGCATTCATACATCTTTGAAAAGTAGCAGGTGCATTGCATAAACCAAAAGGCATACGTCTATAAGCAAAGGTACCGAAAGGGCAAGTAAAAGTTGTCTTTTCTTTATCCTCTTTTGACATAGGTATTTGAGAGAAACGAGAATAACCATCTAGAAAGCAAAAATGTGTATGCTTGGATAATCTTTCTAGCATTTGATCAATAAAAGGTAAAGGGTAATGATCCTTTTTAGTAGCTTTATTTAATTTGTAGAAATCAATTACCATTCTATAACCAGTAACAATTTTTGTGGGATCAATTCATATTTATCATTAGGAACAACAGCAATGCCTCCCTTCTTAGGGAAACAATGAACAGGACTTACCCACTGACTACCAGCAACGGGATAAATTATACCTGCCTCCAGAAGCTTTAGTATTTCTTTTCTTACCACTTCTTTCATCTTAGGATTAAACCATCGTTGGTGATTGACAACCAGTTTAGCATCCTTCTCCAATTTTATTTAGTGCTGGCATAAAGTGGGACTGATGCCCTTAAGATCATCGAGAGTATATCCAATAGCAGCATGGTGCTTCTTCAGAGTTTTCAATAATTTCTTTTCTTCATGCTCTGAAAGGTTAGCACTAATAATAACAGGATATATCTCTTTCTCATCAAGATAAGCATATTTGAGAGTATCAGGTAAAGGTTTAAGCTCAAACACGGGATCACCCTTAGGTGGAGGGGGATCCCCTAGGATTTCAACAGGCAAGTTGTGTTTCAAAATAGGTCCATCTTTAAAGAATACTTCATCTATTTCCCTTCTTTCATTCATAAACATATCATTTTCATGGTGTAGCAAATATTGTTCTAGAGGATCAGTAGGAGGCACAGCAATAGAAGCAAGACCAATAATTTCATCTTTACTAGGCAATTCTTTATCATGGGATTGTCTACGAAATTTAGCAAAATTAAACTCATGCAACATATCCCCTAAACCAACAGAAACAATATCCTTGTTGCAGTCTATCTTGGCATTAACAGTATTCAAGAAGGGTCTACCAAATATAATGGGACAAAAGTCATCTTGTGGGGAACCAAGAACAAGAAAATCAACAGGATATTTAACTTTCCCACACAAGACTTCAACATCTCAAACAATCCCAACTGGTGTAATAGTATCTCTATTGGCAAGCTTAATTCTAACATCTATCTCTTCTATCTCAGTAGGTGCAATAGCATGCATAATTTCTTGGTATAAGGAATGAGGTATTGCACTTGCACTAGCACCCATATCACATAAGCCATGATAGCAATGATCTCCTATTTTAACAGAAATAAGAGGCATGCCTACAACAGGTCTATGTTTATATCTAGTATCTGGTCTAGCAATTCTAGCAAATTCATTACAGAAGTAAATAACATGCCCATCAATATTATCGACCAAGAGATCTTTAACCATAGAAATACTAGGTTCAACTTTAATTTGCTCAGGGGGTTTAGGCGTCTTAATATTACTTTTGTTGACCACTGAGGGAGTCCTGGATTAGGGGGTATCCGGACAGCCGGATTATATCCTTTGGCCGGACTGATGGACTATGAAGATACAAGATTAAAGACTTAGTCCCGTGTCCGGATGGGACTCTACTTGGTGTGGAAGGCAAGCCAGGCAATACAGATATGTATATCTCCTCCTTTGTAACCAACCTTGTGTAACCGTAGGCCCCTCCGGTGTCTACATAAACCGGAGGGTTTTAGTCCGTAGGACAACATACAATCATACCATACGCCAGCTTCTAGGGTTTAGCCTCTCGGATCTCGTGGTAGATCAACTCTTGTACTAATCATAATATCAAGAATAATCAAGCAGGATGTAGGGTTTTACCTCCATCAAGAGGGCCCGAACCTGGGTAAAACATCGTGTCCCCTGCCTCCTGTTACCATCCGCCTTAGACGCACAGTTCGGGACCCCCTACCCGAGATCCGCCGGTTTTGACACCGACATTGGTGCTTTCATTGAGAGTTCCACTGTGTCGTCGCCGTGAGGAAGGATGCCTTGTCTCGTTGTTAAAAACAAAATTACTGCCGGAGGAGCCCTAGCTGTCGGCCAAACTCGCCGGCTTGGCAGTTTCCTCATGACCGCCAGTTCGGCCGCTGCACCGACGATGACTTCTCGGGTCATCAAAAACA
>NW_021268821.1:0-1169 GCF_002162155.2 Triticum dicoccoides
ATGTGTACCAAAAATCAATGAAATTGGTATGCGCAAGCATGGTGCCCTATGTTTCGCTATACAAAAAACGCTACTCCCTCCGTCCACGTGCATATGCGCCTAAGGAGATGTGCATATGACAATTTGGGGGGCGGCGGCCAAGGGGGGTGCCTTGCCCCCCAAGGCAAGGGTGGCGCCCCCACCCCTAGGGTTTCTAACCCTAGGCGCAGGGGAGGCCCAAGGGGGGGCGCACCAGCCACTAGGGGCTGGTTCCCCTCCCACTTAAGCCCATGGGGCCCTCCGGGATAGGTGGCCCCACCCGGTGGACCCCCAGGACCCTTCCGGTGGTCCCGGTACAATACCGGTGACCCCCGAAACCTTCCCGATGGCCGAAACTAGACTTCCTATATATGAATCTTTACCTCCGGACCATTCCGGAACTCCTCATGATGTCCGGGATCTCATCTGGGACTCCGAACAACTTTCGGGTTACCGTGTGCTAAGATCTCTACAACCCTAGCGTCACCGAACCTTAAGTGTGTAGACCCTACGGGTTCGGGAGACATGCAGACATGACCGAGAAGCCTCTCCGGTCAATAACCAACAACGAGATCTAGATACCCATGTTGGCTCCCACATGCTCCACGATGATCTCATCGGATGAACCACGATGTCGAGGATTCAATCAATCCGTATACAATTCCCTTTGTCAATTGGTACGTTACTTGCCCGAGACTCGATCGTCGATATCCTAATACCTTGTTCAGTCTCGTTACCGGAAAGTCACTTTACTTGTACCGTAATGCATGATCCCGTGATCAATCACTTGATCACTTTGAGCTCATTATGATGATGCATTACCGAGTGGGCCCAGAGATACCTCTCCATCATACGGAGTGACAAATCCCAGTCTCGATTCGTGCCAACCCAACAGACACTTACGGAGATACCTGTAATGTACCTTTATAGTCACCCAGTTACGTTGTGACGTTTGGCACACCCAAGGCAATCCTACAGTATCCGGGAGTTGCACAATCTCATGGTCTAAGGAAATGATACTTGACATTCAGAAAAGCTACAGCAAACGAACTACACGATCTTTGAGCTAAGCTTAGGATTGGTCTTGTCCATCACATCATTCTCCTAATGATGTGATCCCGTTATCAATGACATCCAATGTCCATAGTCAG
>NW_021268822.1:0-1391 GCF_002162155.2 Triticum dicoccoides
GTATGATGGAGAGGTATCTCTGGGCCCACTCGGTAATGCATCATCATAATGAGCTCAAAGTGATCAAGTGATTGATCACGGGATCATGCATTACGGTACAAGTAAAGTGACTTTCCGGTAACGAGACTGAACAAGGTATTAGGATATCGACGATCGAGTCTCGGGCAAGTAACGTACCGATTGACAAAGGGAATTGTATACGGATTGATTGAATCCTCGACATCGTGGTTCATCCGATGAGATCATCGTGGAGCATGTGGGAGCCAACATGGGTATCTAGATCTCGTTGTTGGTTATTGACCGGAGAGGCTTCTCGGTCATGTCTGCATGTCTCCCGAACCCGTAGGGTCTACACACTTAAGGTTCGGTGACGCTAGGGTTGTAGAGATCTTAGCACACGGTAACCCGAAAGTTGTTCGGAGTCCCAGATGAGATCCCGGACATCATGAGGAGTTCCAGAATGGTCCGGAGGTAAAGATTCATATATAGGAAGTCTAGTTTCGGCCATCGGGAAGGTTTCGGGGGTCACCGGTATTGTACCGGGACCACCGGAAGGGTCCTGGGGGTCCACCGGGTGGGGCCACCTATCCCGGAGGGCCCCATGGGCTTAAGTGGGAGGGGAACCAGCCCCTAGTGGCTGGTGCGCCCCCCCTTGGGCCTCCCCTGCGCCTAGGGTTAGAAACCCTAGGGGTGGGGGCGCCACCCTTGCCTTGGGGGGCAAGGCACCCCCCTTGGCCGCCGCCCCCCAAATTGTCATATGCACATCTCCTTAGGCGCATATGCACGTGGACGGAGGGAGTAGCATTTTTTGTATAGCGAAACATAGGGCACCATGCTTGCGCATACCAATTTCATTGATTTTTGGTACACATAAATCTTCTTTCCCGTTGCAATGCATGACATATGTGATAGTAAACACTAAAGTCATCTAGAGCATTGCTAGCCCTTCCAGTAAAATTATTCTAAAAAACTTATTTTCTTCATTAACACTATCTATCCTGACTGACCTCATCCTCACCATGAGGCAGCTCGCCCGCACCTCCTTCGATAGCTACGGCATGTGACCTGCCCCGCACCGAGATCCATCCATAGATCATCCACCTTGTGGCCGTCTCCACCTAGTCATGCCAGAGAGAAGGAGGTCAACAAAGGACCAGAACTATAGTAAGAAGGCTCAAACAGCAGCAAGAAGTATATATAGCCAAAAAATTCGAATGCGAGAGAGGGAAGTATTGTGTGCGAGAGAGCAACCATCCTCATGACTGTTTTTTGGCCTAGTCATCCTCACAACTAAGTCTCACTGATCAATTTTGTTGTTAGATGCAAGTGATATTCAAATCAGTATGATTTGTTACTCACCGGCATCTAGTCGTCTCACGGTTGGTTCCAAA
>NW_021268823.1:0-1645 GCF_002162155.2 Triticum dicoccoides
TTTTCCGTTGGAGGTTTCCAAGTCTGGACGTTTTTTTTTGGAGAGAAAAAAAAGGGAAAAACAAATTTCGGTTGGAGGTTTCCAAATTCTGGACGTTTGGGATATTCGGAGGAAAAACAAGGAAAGAAGAAAACGTATACAAGGAAAGTGTGAGCGCTTGATCTTATTTTGAGGTGAGAGAAGAAGGAAAGAGATTGGTTTGGCCAGGAAATAAAAAGTGCAAGTAAAGGAAGGAAAGTAAAGGAGAGAGAATGAAAGAGAAAAGCAAAACGTGAGGGAGAGATAGACTTGTGAACAAATATTTAAAAGGAAAGAGAAGGTGCAGATTTGCTCTCTTGGAAATTCGGAAATAAAAGGGTGAGTTTTTTTTTTTGCTCAGTTTAAAAGAAGAAACAAGAAAAGGAAGTTACATCCGGATTGGGATTTTTTTTCGGAGAGAGAAGGCATTTCCTAAGAGAAAAAGAGAGAGTTCAAAAAAAATACGGAGAACAAAAAGGGAAGAGATAAGTTGGCTGGGTGCAGCACGTGAGGAAAAAAAGTTTGAGGTTAAAAAACAGTTGAGAGAGCAGCTACACCGAATATTTGGAGATATCATACGTGCTAGTAGTTCTAGTTTGACGAGTTAATTTGGTACGGTTGGCTGAAGAAAAAAAAGGAGGGATTATCTGGTGGTAGAAGAGATATACAAGTGCTTGTACTTTCTGATTGCTGCGTCGGTCAAAATTTTTGCTGCATCTTGCGTTTGCACGTGAATTTCACTTGTGTCTTAGGCTCGCGTCTCTAGCACAGTCTAGCCTAGGACCAGCACTCGACCACTTTGAACGAATTTTCAGCTTGCACTAATTAACGTGGTTGTAGCATTTTTTTTCCCACATATATAAAGCCAACCCAGCTCCACATATTTCTACACCGTCTATCCATACGTTCACCTGGCAATCGCTTTACCCAACTTTTGGAGTTACTTGACACCGCTGGTTGCCGATCACCGCCTGCTGCATGGTAAGACATTGTACGACATTGATATTTGCTTTACTGTGAGCGTTTTACTACCACATCCTAGTAGTTATAGGAACATTATTTTTGGATTTTGTTTCTTGTTTCTACTAATCATGACAGGATCTAGAGTCAATCCATGGGCTTTGTCGATCACGGGAGACGTGCCACCACTTATGCAAATTCCACAACGATCACGAGAGGTGCATAAACATCCAAATGCACATGATCAGGTTAATGTTTCTATACCATCATTTAATGGCCGTTTTAGACCTGCTTTATATATTGAATGGGAGTTCGACATAAATATTATATTTGCTTCCCATAATTTTGATGAATGTAAAAAAGTTAAGGTTGCGGTTGGTTCTTTCACTGGTTATGCTTTAGTTTGGTGGAGTGAATATTGTCGGTTACACCCTGATTATATACCTATTACTTGGGATGTTTTGAAACTTGCCATGCGACATACATTCGTCCCCGCTTATTATACTCGTGACATGATTAAAAAGTTGCAACATTTAAAACAAGGTAGTGACACTGTAACGAAATATTATGATACTTTACAAACTACCTTGTTGCATTCCTCTTTAGAAGAAAGTGAAGAAGATTTTATGGATAGATTTTGGGGAGGATTAAACCGTGACATTCAGGA
>NW_021268824.1:0-879 GCF_002162155.2 Triticum dicoccoides
TGAGAGAATTGACCTGAAGATGGACATAGATCGTTTTAGAAGAGAAGGAGAGGGGGATATAAAGAAGCTTCTCCAGCTGGGCATACTCCTTGATGAAGATTAGTTTTTTAAGTAGCTAGCTAGTTCATCTTATTAGTTGATGATGACCGAGTAACTAGAGTACTTGAGTGAACTTTTGTGAAGTTTAATATCAATTTCTTGAGTTCATGAGCCTCTTATGTAATGATTATATATTAAGTAAGTACCTAGTGTTGATGAGTATATTGTGTTCAGTAGTATCTATTAAGTAAGTAGCTAGTGTTGATGAGTAATTTTTTTATTACCAAAAAAACCATTTGCTGGCGTTGGATAAGTAGGCAGGCCAGAGTTATGATGAACTTAGTGTTGGCGCTGGACTGGTGATACGCCAGCACGATGTAGGGTACTGCTGACGTGTCCTCCAACGCTACCACTACCTTTTTGGAAATGGCACCATATTAGTGGCGTCGTGTGTCTACGCCAGCAAGGCTGTTTTTGGCACACCATAGCTAGGCTTTTCTTCACTAGTGGGAGGTGGTGTTGATTGTATCACACCTAAGGTGATGGATGATATGAATGTCGCCTTGTGTGCACCATTTTTGGAAAAAGAAGGTTTCAGATGCTTTGTTTCATATTGGGCCTTTAAAGGCTCTAGCTACATATGATTTTCCTGCACGATTCTATCAAAATAACTGGCCTATTTTTAAAACTAAAATTATTGGAGCAGTACTACAATTCTTTTGTGAGGGAGTGATGCCTGATGGAGTTCATGACACATCAATAGTACTCATTCCCAAGGTTCCTCACCCAATGGAACTGAAGGATTTTGAGTGATTGGTTAACAAATTGGGACCTCTTCTG
>NW_021268825.1:0-2065 GCF_002162155.2 Triticum dicoccoides
AACAACCTTCGGTACATCAAAACTTATAAACTCATAATAAAACTGTCATCGTAACGTTAAGCGTGCGGACCCTACGGGTTCGAGAACTATGTAGACATGACCTAGAACTATTCTCGGTCAATAACCAATAGCGGAACCTGGATGTTCATATTGGTTCCCACATATTCTACGAAGATCTTTATCGGTCAAACCGCATAACAACATACGTTGTTCCCTTTGTCATCGGTATGTTACTTGCCCGAGATTCGATCGTCGGTATCCAATACCTAGTTCAATCTCGTTACCGGCAAGTCTCTTTACTCGTAACGTAATACATCATTTCATAACTAACTCATTAGTTACAATGCTTGCAAGGCTTAAGTGATGAGTATTACCGAGAGGGCTCAGAGATACCTCTCCGACAATCGGAGTGACAAAACCTAATCTCGAATTATGCCAACTCAACATGTACCTTTGGAGACACCTGTAGAGCACCTTTATAATCACCCAGTTACGTTGTGACGTTTGGTAGCACAGAAAGTGTTCCTCCGGTAAACGGGAGTTGCACAATCTCATAGTTACAGGAACATGTATAAGTTATGAAGAAAGCAGTAGCAACATACTAAACGATCGTGTGCTAAGCTAACGGAATGGGTCAAGTCAATCACATCATTCTCCTAATGATGTGATCCCGTTAATCAAATGACAACTCTTTTGTCCATGGCTAGGAAACTCAACCATCTTTGATTCACGAGCTAGTCAAATAGAGGCATACTAGCGACACTATGTTTGTCTATGTATTCACACATGTATTATGTTTCCGGTTAATACAATTCTAGCATGAATAATAAACATTTATCATGAAATAAGGAAATAAATAATAACTTTATTATTGCCTCTAGGGCATATTTCCTTCACGCACCGTGGCCTATACTAATGGCGCACCAGCGGTGCGCCCTTAGTATACCAGATACTAATGGCGCACCACTGGTGCACCATTAGTAAAAAATACTAGTGGCGTGATACTAATGGCGCACAAGTAGTGCGCCATTAGTAGGCAAAACTGGTGCGCCATTAGTAGGCCTTTTCCTAGTAGTGAATGGTGCCCTCCATGTTGCGCAATCATGTGGGACTACCACTGTAGGTTGTTGCAATACGTTCATAATTCGCTTATAGTGGGTTGCGTGAGTGACGGAAACACAAACCCAAGTAAGGAACTTCAATCTTTTGTGCATCTTTCTGAGAAGGAGATTTTGCACATCCTCATTGTCAACATCCCATAGGTTGATGTCGTTGATGCCGCATAATTCTCGAAGGATGACAGGGCATTGCCGAAGTGCGATGCGGTCTTCCTTAGACTAATAAGCTCATCATTGTCATCTACTCGAGTGACCACATGCCTATGCCTCTAGGGGTTTCTATCACTGGTGCCGATCATATAGCCCTCATCGGGGTTATCTATGTCATTGTCGATCACATAACCTTCATCTGAATTATTATCCTCACGAGGATTATGTGTGTTGATTCCGATCACATAGCCCTCATCTAGATTATTGTCCTCAGCAAAATTATATTTGTTGGTGCTTATCACAATGGCAGGAGAAAGGAAAAAATTAACCACTTCACTAAGTCTATTCATCAAAATCTTAGTGAAGATTTTAAATCTCACATTTGACAAACAAATATGTATAAATTTTTGGATTTGATGAGGTTATCTCCCACCGGATAGGCCCACGAAGACATAAAATCCCAGCTAAGGCCCAAGCCATATACTTCAAGGCACAAGGCAATGCGAGTAAGATGGGGATTATCATTCGGTGTGGGAACTCATAGGGAGAATTCTACCGGTCAGTCAACAGTTAGTTGGTTTAATCAATGATGTGATTCACCATCAGTTGGATCACCATCACTCGGTTTGCATGTCGAAGAGCATAACCTCACTTAGTTTACCTTCACTTGGTTTATTCAGGAGGACAGCGGACGAGGTACATCAATGAAAACATTACTTGACTTGCCCACTACGCAACCATCATTATTGTCGATAATGAGTATTTGTTTCCTTCAGTTGTGGAGATAGATTAGTACC
>NW_021268826.1:0-1527 GCF_002162155.2 Triticum dicoccoides
TCTTGAATTGCTCGCATGCGAGCTGGTGCTAGGAGTTCATCCCGCTTCCGAAACATCTAATTTGAAGAAGGGGGTCAATACATATATATATGAATGAATGAAACTCAATACAAATGATGGTAATAAAATAAAATTGTGAATGTTGTTATTTACGTACTTCATATTGTTCGTCAGAGTACCCGCCCCGCTCACAGGTCGTGTGGCGGATGGACTCGCAGACGTAGTATCCACAGAAATCATTCCCTTTTTCCTGCCACAACCACTTTACAAGAAATAGAGGTCAATCAAACTGATAAGCAAGAATGCTAAATGGTATTGATGAAACTAGCGCTTGAATCACTAGGAGATGCGCGGAACATGCTACTATAGTACTTACTTTCGGGTGTCTAAATTCCAGCTCCTTCGGCAGTCCCGGAACTGTTTTGGTGAATTTTCTCCAAACCCTGTCGGACAAAGAAAACAATAACTTGATATGAGGAAATGAACAAAGTTGCTGATATGGTGGATAATGATCGATTTAACTTACTTCTTGAGGATTTCAGTCATGCCCGCATACTCCTGGGGATCTTTTCGTTTAGAGTCCAAGACGGTTACTACTCCCTGCTCAAGCCTAATCTCTAGGAGAATATAGTGGAAACTTCACACGCATGCATAACTCATCAATTACATTACTATAACCTGGACTAATATATAAGGGAAACCGAATATGCACAAGACAGTAACACTCACTTGAAGTTGTAAGGAAATAGTATTATATCTTTGTTTTCATTTTTTTTGAATGATGGTAGCAAGTTGGCCTCGGTATCTCTGGGACGATGTTGAACCTCAGTTGCATCTATGAGATATGTGTTAATGAACCCAATATCACCGATTTGTCTTTTCTTCAATTCGGTGATCTTCATTCTGCATAATATAGTGAGGATAATTATAAATACATGCAATGAAAGAGATGAGCTATATAGAGAGACTTAATGACAGAAGTAGTAGTACTTACAGACAGTAGCAGGTGATCGTTGTTTTATCGAGGGCCAATTGATTGAAAAACTGATAGAACTCCTCAAATGGAATAGGCAACAGTTCAATTCCAACGAGGTCATCCTCCAGTTTAACTCTCGCATACAAAGTACTCCTCCCCCAGACTCTCTGCAGATTTTCAAGTACCAATCATGTAATCTTCGCATCATCGTTGTTAAAGATTTTTCATCTTTGACGAGAGGCTTCCCGTACTCGTATCTGTGTATCTGCACCTCCATGGTATCATAATGTACATCATCGGGCAGGTAATCGTCAACATTGCCATAACCGGGCACCATCCTCGGATCGACGATGTCGCTAGGCACCTTGAGGGGGGGGCACGATTTCTTCGCTTGTTCGCCGAGCTGGGCAATTTGTTTCCTAGCTGCTCGTCGTTCTTTCAGCCTTTGATCACTGACTGTACTTCCTGACCGCTCCGCTTCGGCCCATGTCTTTGCAATAATGCGCTCATAGTTGCCTTTTGGCGGAGACTTGGGTGGTTTTGCCAGGGCA
>NW_021268827.1:0-1479 GCF_002162155.2 Triticum dicoccoides
ATGTTTATTTGCTGTCCAAAAAGTTCTCTCACGTCACTTTTGGCCCAAGAGAAGATAGAGTCCAAGTCTCTCACGTTCTGGATTCAGATTCGAACTGCACAGACACACCTGACTCAAAACGCACACAAGTTTTTCATACGGACTCCGAATTGGGTGATTCTTTTTTTGTTGGAAACTAGATTTCGTGCACTTTCCAACCCAATTGGAATCACCTTCAAATTCGTCCGGAGCGTTGAGTTGTGGACGAAACAATCTGATGCTGCAGCAGAATCCGAGTCAAACTACAAGTCCAAAGGTGTTACATCACCTCCACTTGGGCCCATTGGCCTTGTACGACCTAGATTTAGTTTTAGGATGCCTTGGGACGTCCTCCCACCTCCTTGGCCGCCACCCCTTGCTCCTATATAAGTAGATCCATCTAGTAGCTTTTCCTTGGGATTTGTTTACTTAAAAGTTAGCCATTGCAACTTCGTGTACTTTGTTTGTGTCCAACGACCAGACCAAGACCGCTTACGGATCCCCACCATTATCAATACCTCATATATATTTGCAATATTCAGATTGCTTTATCATATTCTTGCTCGTTCTTCGATTGCTTGCAGGAATAGACCTTCGTGGTCAGGCTGACCGTGCTTCCGGCATCGTCAGTAACCTCAGGAGATTGGTTTAGCGATTGCTAAGGCGCAACGTCGTGCACGTTTGTAGTCGGATCGTCAAAGTCGTCTCCACCCAAATCGATAGTTATCATCTCATCGAAAGATCGGGACACCCTCGCCTCTATCAATCATCCTCCCCTTCTTGAAAATAAAGCCGTCCTCGGCGTTGCTTAATCTGAAATGTGGCTAACAAAAGAGACAAGGTGTACATGTTGTATATGTATATGTCATCCATTTTTACTTCCCTTGATTTTTGCATATATGACACATGAATAGATGAGTAACTTGCATAGTTCATAAAATCTAAAGCCAAAAAATTAGCACAAGAAGTAGAAGGCATGAAAATATTGCAACTCAATTTGCACATATAAGTGGAGCTCTTATTCATTTCAAAAGATTGACAATGTTCATCATTAAACCATCCCAACATTGGTGAATAAACCTTACTTGCATCAAATTTACACGCTACAACATGCTTAAATAAGCAAACATGCAATAAGTCATTCAACACAGAATCATCACCAAGATTAGAGGTCATATCAAAATGATTAAACATTAGTTCTTTTGCATCAATAGTTAATTCAATGGGTGCACTCAAAATTGTTGGTATTTCAGTTGTTTGATCACATGGCAAAGTCAAATTATCAACGTAGTCCTCTAAAATAGGTGGTGTGATCAAAGTAGTGGGTAGCTCATCAGATGGTGCATTCAAATTGACAAGGCATTCATCATTCTCATGTAGAGATGGAAGATCAGTACCTTTGTCATTACCTCTTATGATCAACTCAGATGATGTAGCCACTCTCGGGGGCGATGTGTCACA
>NW_021268828.1:0-1401 GCF_002162155.2 Triticum dicoccoides
TACACCATGGTAGAAACAATCACTATACTCTTGTTCATAAGGATAAAAATATTACTTTGCTTCCTATGACTCCTGATTCCATTTTGAAAGATGATATTAATAGAGCTAATAAAGCAAAACAGGAGACGAATAAGAGTGAAAATCAGATTGTGGCAAAAGAATTTGAGCAACAAATGAAGCCTAACAATAAACCATCTAGTGTTGCTTCTGAAATTAAATTGAAAAGTGCATGTTTATTTGCCACCAAATCTGATATTGATGAGCTAGATTTCGGCAAATCTGTTTGCTATGCTTTTGTGTGTAAAGAGGCATTATTTTCATTCGAGGACGTGCCTTCCTCTTTGCCTCCTGCTGTCACTAACATTTTGCAGGAGTTCGCTGACGTCTTTCCACAAGACGTGCCACCGGGATTACCGCCTATTCGAGGGATTGAGCATCAGATTGACTTAATTCCCGGTGCTTCACTGCCAAACCGTGCACCATACCGTACCAATCCAGAGGAGACGAAGGAGATTATGCGCCAAGTACAAGAGCTTCTCGACAAAGGTTATATACGCGAATCCCTTAGTCCTTGTGCTGTTCCTATTATTCTAGTGCCAAAAAGGATGGTACATCACGTATGTGTGTTGATTGTAGAGGCATTAATAATATTACTATTCGTTATCGTCATCCTATTCCTAGGCTAGATGATATGCTTGATGAATTGAGTGGTGCTACAATATTCTCCAAAGTTGATTTGCGTAGTGGCTACCACCAAATTCGTATGAAATTGGGAGATGAATGGAAAACAGCATTTAAAACTAAGTTTGGATTATATGAGTGGTTAGTCATGCCTTTTGGGTTAACTAATGCACCTAGTACTTTCATGAGATTAATGAACGAAGTTTTACGTGCTTTCATTGGACGATTTGTGGTAGTTTACTTTGATGACATACTGATTTATAGCAGATCTTTGGAAAAACATTTGGAACATTTACGTGCTGTTTTTATTGCTCTACGTGATGCACGTTTGTTTGGTAACCTTGGGAAGTGCACCTTTTGCACCGACCGAGTATCTTTTCTTGGCTATGTTGTTACTCCACAGGGAATTGAAGTTGACAAAGCCAAGATTGAAGCTATTGAGAGTTGGCCGCAGCCCAAAACGGTCACACAAGTGAGGAGTTTTCTTGGCCTCGCTGGATTCTATAGGCGTTTTGTGAGAGATTTCAGCACCATTGCTGCACCTCTCAACGAGCTTACAAAGAAGGATGTGCCTTTTGTTTGGGGTACCGCACAGGAAGAAGCCTTCACGGTATTGAAAGATAAGTTGACACATGCTCCTTTACTCCAACTTCCTGATTTTAATAAGACTTTTGAGCTTGAATGTGATGCTAGTGGAATTGGATTAGGAGGTGTGTTATT
>NW_021268829.1:0-911 GCF_002162155.2 Triticum dicoccoides
TGTTCTCGATGCTGAAGTCAGCAGAGGCTGAAATCAAGAAAGAACATCAAGTGTTGATGGTCAATAAGACCACTAAGTTCAAGAAGGGCAAGGGTAAGAAGAACTTCAAGAAGGACGGCAAAGATGTTGCCGCGCCTGGTAAGCCAGTTACCGGGAAGAAGTCAAAGAATGGACCCAAGCCTGAGACTGAGTGCTTTTATTGCAAGGGGAAGGGTCACTGGAAGCGGAACTGCCCCAAATACTTAGCGGATAAGAAGGCCGGCAACACCAAAGGTATATTTGATATACATGTGATTGATGTGTACCTTACCAGTACTCGTAGTAACTCCTGGGTATTTGATACCGGTGCCGTTGCTCATATTTGTAACTCACAGCAGGAGCTGCGGAATAAACGGAGACTGGCGAAGGACGAGGTGACGATGCGCGTCAGGAATGGTTTCAGAGTCGATGCGATCGCCGTCGGCATGCTGCCTCTACATTTACCTACGGGATTAGTTTTGAACCTTAATAATTGTTATTTAGTGCCAAGTTTGAGCATGAACATTGTATCTGGATCTCGTTTAATACGAGATGGCTACTCATTTAAGTCTGAGAATAATGGTTGTTCGATTTATATGAGAGATATGTTTTATGGTCATGCTCCGATGGTCAATGGTTTATTCTTAATGAATCTTGAGCGTAATATTACACATGTTCATAGTGTAGATGCCAAAAGATTTAAAGTTGATAACGATAGTCCCACATACTTGTGGCACTGCCGCCTTGGTCACATTGGTGTCAAGCGCATGAAGAAGCTCCATGCCGATGGACTTTTAGAGTCTCTTGATTATGAATCGTTTGACACGTGCGAACCATGCCTCTTAGGTAAAATGACCAAGACTCCGTTCTCCGGAACAATGGAGCGAGCAACC
>NW_021268830.1:0-2393 GCF_002162155.2 Triticum dicoccoides
AACTATATTGCCCTTCCAATGAAGCGTGAGTAGTTTACCACAGACCTACGGGTCCATAGCTAGTAGCTAGATGGCTTCTTCTCTCTCTTTGATTCTCAATACCATGTTCTCCTCGATGTTCTTGGAGATCTATTCGATGTAATACTTTTTTGCAGTGTGTTTGCCGAGATCCGATGAATTGTGGATTTATGATCAACTTATTTGTGAATATTATTTGAATCTTCTCTATATTCTTATATGCATGATTTGATATCTTTGCAATTCTCTTCGAACTATCGGTTTGGTTTTGCCAACTAGATTGGTTTTTCTCGCAATGGGTCAATCTTACGGTGTCCTTTCCCAGTGGCAGTAGGGGCAGCAAGGCATGTATTGTATTGTTGCCATCAAGGATAAAAATATGGGGTTTTCATCATATTGCTTGAGTTAATTCCTCTACATCATGTTATCTTACTTAATGCGTTATTCTATTCTTCATGAACTTAATACTCTAGATGCAGGCATGAGTCGGTCAATGTGTGGAGTAATAGTAGTAGATGCAGAATCGTTTCGGTCTACTTGACATAGACGTGATGCCTATATTCATGATCATTGCCTTAGATATCGTCATAACTTTGCGCTTTTCTATCAATTGCTCGGCAGTAATCTGTTCACCCACCATATTATTTGCTATCTTGAGAGAAGCCTCTAGTGAAACCTATGGTCCCCGGGTCTATTTTCCATCATATTAGTTTCCGATGTTCTATTTTCCATCACATTAGTTTCGGATCTACTATTTTGCAATCTTTTACTTTCCGATCTATAAAACAAAAATACCAAAAATATTTACTTTATCGTTTATCTATCTCTATCATATCTCACTTTTGCAAGTAAATGTGAAAGGATTGATAACCCCTTTATCGCTTTGGGTGCAAGTTGTTTGATTGTTTGTGCAGGTATTCGGTGATTTGTGCATTGTCTCCTACTGGATTGATACCTTGGTTCTCAAACTGAGGGAAATACTTATCTCTACTTTGCTATATCACCCTTTCCTCTTCAAGGAAAAAACCAACGCAAGCTCAAGAAGTAGCAGGAAGAATTTCTGGCATCGTTGTCGGGGATCTCTATGCCAAGTCAAGACATACCAAGTACCCATCATAAACTCTCATCTCTTGCATTACATTATTAGCCATTTGCCTCTTGTTTTCCTCTCCCCCACTTCTAAAACAATTTTCAGAAGATTCGCCTTTTTCTTCGCCCTTCTTTCGTTCGTCTTTCATTTGCTATCTTTGCTTGTGTGCCATGTGTCTTATATTTTGCTTGCACCTTTGCTTGCTAAAAAATCTATTGATATGGATCCTCGTCCACTTGTTAATCTTTTTAAGAGATCCAATTATGATGAGCCAATTGCTAGTGAGTTGAATGCACTAGATTATCTTTATGAGGTTTTGCTTGAAATTCGTGAATCTGAAAAGTGTGATGGAGTTTTGAAAGAAGAAAATTATAAAGTGATTCACGATAGTGTGTTGGATGAAAAGCATGATTGCAATGATGTTATTATAATTTCCAATGATGTCAATTGTGTTAATATGCAAAACCCTAAGCTTGGGGATGCTAGTTTTTCTATGTCCACTATTTGTTGCAATGATCATGATTGGGGTGATTCTTCTTATGATCTTGAAAATTTATTTAAGCCCCATGATGAATATGAGATTGATAATAGTGTTTGCAATAATATTGAAAGTGTGTTTGGAAGAGTGTCAACTTTAGATCCCACATATTTGGAGAATGTTCAATCTTATGAAATTTTTGGTAAAAGTGGGTATGGAGAGGTCATGACTTTAGTTAATGTAATCCCACTATTTTGGAAGAGTGTCAACTTTGCATGCATGTGGATCATGTTGAGAATATGTTATGTGATAGCTATTTTGTTGAATTTTCTTATGATCCTACATGTAATTATTATGAGAGAGGAAAATATGGTTGTAGAAATTTTCATGTTGCTAAATTACCTCTCTTCATGTTGAGATTGCTATCGTCTCTTTCTTCTTCCTTGCATATGCTAGTTTTTGCTTGCCATGATAATTTACCTATGCATAGGAAGTATGTTATACTTAAGTGTGTTTGTCACATGTTTTATGATGCTCTCTTTGTGCTTCAATTCTTCTCTTTTATGTGAGCATCATTGGAATTATCAATGCCTAGCTAAGGGCATTAAACAATAGCGCTTGTTGGGAGGCAACCCAATTTTATTTTTTGTTCTTGCTTTTTGTTCCTATTTTGCAATAAATAATTCATCTAGCTTATTGTTTTTTATGTCAATATTAAACTTTTGTTTTGAATCTTATGGGTCTGAAAATTCATGCCACAAAAAAGAAAATTACATGGATAAATATGTTAGGTAGCATTCCACATCA
>NW_021268831.1:0-1304 GCF_002162155.2 Triticum dicoccoides
TACCTTTACCAAATCGTGTTCACGCACTTAGCTCACACACAGTAGGACATGTTCACACACCTCCGATTCATCCCTGATGAATCAGACCTGACTCAACTCTAAGCAGTAGCAGGCATGACAAACAACCATGAATGAGTAGGCACAACAGGGCTCAAACAACTCCTACTCATGCTAGTGGATTTCATCTATTTACTGTGGCAATGACAGGTCATGCAGAGGATAAAGGGGTTCAGCTACCGCAGCAAGTAACAGATGAATCGTTGTTCTCCTAATGCAGTAAAAGAGAGTAGGAACAAGAGAGTAGGATTGTATCGGAATGAACAAGGGGGTTTTGCTTGCCTGGCACTTCTGAAGATAATATAGTTCTTCATCGGTGTCATTGATCTCATCGTCGGTATCATGTCTAACGAGAGGGGACAAATACCGGCAATACAGAAGGAAACACAATCAATGCAATGCACAATATGATGCATGCTCATGACATGGCAATATTCTTATGATTTGAGCTGATGCAACTAAAACCAGATTAAATGAAGTTGGTTTGAATCAAAGATTCAAATTCAAACTCCATATGTGATTTATTACATGCCATTTAATTGAATTGTCCTAAACAGTAGTCATAAGTTGTTCTAACATGCATGAAAATGGTACATATGGATAGATTGGATTTTTCTGATCATTTTTCATGTATAATTATTTCATTCTGAGTTATGGTTGATTTTATATGATTTTTAGAAGTTTATAACATTTTCTGGAATTTCCTGGCTATTTTAGAATTAAACTAATTCCAGAAAGAGTTTACTGCGTCAGCATGACATCATGATGACGTTAGCAAGTCAACTGACCCGGTCGAGGTCAAACCTGACCAGTGGGGTCCACACGTTAGTGACACAAGTAACTAACAGGGTTAATTAATTCTAACTGTTGCATGGCCGTTGCATGGCCGGAGCCACGTCGGCGACGAGCCCAGGCGGCGGCGCGAGCGGGTGTGCTTGGTGCGGCGACTATGGCGAGTGGCAGATTGAACTGAGAGGGGAGGATGGTCAGTGGCTCACGGTGGATGCAGGGGTGGCTTCGGCATGCTCGGGGAAGCACCGGAGCGAGCGCAGCGGCGAAGCGGATCTCTAGCGGCCGGCGACGAAGATGACGAAGATGGCGATGATGCAGGGCCTTCGGCGCCATGTAGCTCGGTGGAGAGGACGAGGAAGATGCGGCGGAGCTTCTGGACTGCTCGAGGGGGCGAGGGAGAGGCGATGGCCGCGCCGGTGCACATCAGTGGCGGCGGGCGCGTTCAGTGAGATGGG